>NW_026606935.1:170000-370853 GCF_029890125.1 Rhinichthys klamathensis goyatoka
GTTCATCCATCTATCTATATATATATCTGTCTGTCTGTTCATCTATCTATCTATCTATCTATCTATCTGTCTGTCTGTCTGTCTGTCTGTCTGTCTGTCTGTCTGTTCATATCTCTATCTATCTATCTATCTATCTATCTATCTATCTATCTATCTATCTATCTATCTATCTATCTATCTATCTATCTATCTATCCATCTGTCTGTCTGTCTGTCTGTTCATCTATCTATCTGTCTGTTCATCTATCTATCTATCTATCTATCTATCTATCTATCTATCTATCTATCAGCTGTCTGTCTGTCTGTCTGTTCATCCATCCATCTATCTATCTATCTATCTATCTATCTATCTATCTATCTATCTATCTATCTATCTATCTATCTATCTATCTATCTATCTATCTATCTGTCTGTCTGTCTGTTCATCTATCTACAGTATCTGTCTGTCTGTCTGTTCATCTATCTATCTATCTATCTATCTATCTATCTGTCTGTCTGTCTGTCTGTTCATCTATCTATCTGTCTGTCTGTCTGTTCATCTATCTATCTATCTATCTATCTATCTATCTATCTATCTATCTATCTATCTATCTATCTATCTATCTATCTATCTATCTATCTATCTGTCTGTCTGTCTGTCTGTCTGTTCATCTATCTACAGTATCTGTCTGTCTGTCTGTCTGTCTGTCTGTCTGTTTATCTATCTATCTATCTATCTATCTATCTATCTATCTATCTATCTATCTATCTATCTATCTATCTATCTATCTATCTATCTATCTATCTATCTATCTATCTATCTATCTATATTACTGTAAGTACAGTCACTTTCCACTATTTCACCAGAAAGGGAGACTATTGAGCAAATGTTTGGCCAACAGCTATAATATGGTTTAACAGGCTTTGTGTGTCAAGCACAGATTAAGTTATTCATGCAGAAATAGTTTTTCCGATAGCCTGTAGCTGATGCTTAAACGCAACAAGGGGCGTATTTTTATTCTGTGGGCGGACTGTCTGAATCAGGTGGAGCACTTTTACTCCATGACATGGTAGAACATCCATCTGGGACATCACAGAAGGATTGTTTCAATGGAAAACCACAAAAGAGGGAAAGGTGGCACAGTTCAACAGGTGAGTTTGCACATTATTTGCTGATTGATGAATAATCATAAATCTGAGATAAACTGAACATGCTCCTGATGTGAGTTTTTGTCTTTTCAGATGGAGGATGACAGGGATTGTTTGTTGTCCTCGGATAAGGACACAGGGAAAAGTGGAACTAGCTCAATATCATCTGCCTCATTTAATTTCATCAATTCCATTATTGGATCCGGAATTATAGGTAATATTTTGTTGTTAATGGTTCTACAAAATAATTTGTTATTAAATATCAATTTAATAAATGCAGACAGGCTCTACCAGCCAAAAGTTTAGACGCGTCGAATCCAATATATTTTCCTCTTGATCTTAATAACTTGTTGACAAATTGGGTCACTTTTGCCTCAATAAACTCCTAATTACTGCTTATTAATAGTTAGCAAGGTAGTTGTTAAGTTTAGGTGTTGGGTAGGATTAAGGGATGTAGAATATGGTTATGCAAAATAAGGCATTAATATATACTAATAAACTGCCAATATCCTAGTAATGCTAATAAGCAACTAGTTAATAGTGAGAATTGGACCCTAAACTAAACTGTTACCATAAATTGTATTTATATAGATGTTGTTACAAAGCTAACATTATTAAGTGATGAGTTGGAGCATATATAAAAGCCAGCCATACATGTGAACTCCTGAAGTGTTTAAAAAGCATCTCATGAAGGCGGTTGAGAGCATGTCTAGCAAATAGTTTAGTATCTAATATAGAGTAAATCTGATTTTAAAAAAATTAATCTCTGCATAATTCCCATACTTTCATAGTTTTGACGACTCTTGGTTGACAGTTTAGATTTTTTTTATGTCTTGTCTAATTACTTTTAAACAAAACAGAATATTCCTAATAGATATAGTTATACAATATACAATATATTTATAAAATACCTAGGTCAAAAGCATGCTTAATGGGTTGGATGCATTATGTTCATTATTTCTCACATTTGTGCATATTTTAATAGGTCAGTAGAAGTAAGAACTGGCTTAGATTCCACGCGGCACAGGATCATATGACTAGTGAACAGCCCCAGTCAGTTCACGTGCTTCTGCTGCAGGAAAAAAAAAGAAAAATATATATTTTTTCTGGTCCAATGATATGGGGTCCAGAAAAGGTCAGCATTACATTTGAATGCATATATGCATTCTTGGCGGTAGCTATTTCTGTGCTCTATCACCTGCCTTACCAGAGGGGAACAACAAAACTAGTCAGCTGATCTTTCCCACTACCCTGTAGAGGAGACTGGAGCTAGTTATCACATTCATGTGAATATTTTCATGCATGGGTTTATTTTAAGTCATCTTTTATATGAAATATTTGGCCACAAAAAATGTGTTGACCAGGTTATAGTGTTCAGCAAGTCCTCCACATCTCTGATCTCTTGGTTTCATTGATCTAGGTTTGCCATATTCTTTGAGTCAGGCTGGTCTCCCAATGGGTCTTCTGCTGCTTTTTCTGGTTGCCTTCATCACAGGTATGCACTGCAAATGTTCATTCCCTATGGTACAGGTATGCATCTCGATGACAGTCATGTGTTCTTAAAATACATGCATGCACTGGTTACAAAGAAAGCCGAATAAAGTTGAGGGGATAGTTTGCCTGTGTATATATATATACAGGTGAAACTCGAAAAATTTGAATGTCGTACAAAAGTTCATTTATTTCAGTAATTCAACTTAAAAGGTGAAACTATTATATTATATAGACTCATTACATGCAAAGTGAGATATTTCAAGCCTTTATTTGTTATAATTTTGATTATTATGACTTATAGCTTATGTTATGTGAATCAAAATTAGAATATTGTGAAAGGTTTTCATAAGCTTTAATCCATAATCATCAAAATTATAACAAATAAAGGCTTGAAATATCTCACTTTGCATGTAATGAGTCTATATAATATAATAGTTTCACATTTTAAAGGTGCTCTATGTATTTTTTAGCGGCCTCTATCAGTGATGTTTCAGATTGCAACCAATTTTTACAAGAGCGCTCGTGCTCGAACACAAGAGCGAGCACTCATGGTACCGGCCAACCTGAGACTTTCAACACACCGGAGAAAGCATCACACAACATGCTGGAAACTCATGTAAACTCCCACTGCAACGTTACAATAATAGGCTACTTTTATCAGCTTGACGTTGAACTAATGCTCCATGCTCGTACCATGATAACGTTACATTGACTGCATTTAGCCGACATGTGATGTTATCTAGCATAAGGCATTTCACTAACTATTCCTGTATCTTTCACAATCAGCAATGTCAACAGAGGTGAATGTATAATATGATAACGAAAACGGTTAGTGAACTAGACTGAACAATTTCAGTGTAACAGTAAGATCGTAGGAAGTAACATTACTGTACTGAACGTGTCTGGAAATTATAAACAATATGATAGTAGTGGGATGAGTGACGTTAGACAGTAGATCTAGTACATAAAATAAAAGTTACATCCTAAAGCACCTACTTTTTGTTATCCTGGAACAGTCTTTTGTATTCATTTCAAGTCTCATATATGTTGTAGTTTACCTTGCCATTTCATTACAGTTTACCATTATTTATTTCAGCATATCTGAAAACTTGTAATTTATCACAATAAAAATAGAACGATTCACGTTTGGCCAAAACGATTCACGTTTGGCCTGACGAGCTTCAGCAGATACATTTTTGTTTTGTTTTGTATATTTATGTGGAGTTTGTGTTGGAGTGTGTGTTGTGCTGGAGGCAGGTCGTGTTTGGTGTTATCAGACTCCATGTCGTCAGCTGCAGTGCCGTCGCATAGACTGTATATAAAAGGAGAGAGGCTCGGGAGCGCGCGTGCACGTCACATCCGATGGATTTCGCAGAAAATCCGACCCGGAGACTTCACATAGAAATAGGAATACTGGCCTTCAGAGGTAATAGCAGAACCCGACAAGTGGATCATTGTAATGTGTGATTACAACCCCTTCACACACAGGCAATAAAAAAAGGATTCATTTTAGAAGAAAAGTTACATTTAGCACCTTTAAGTTGAATTACTGAAATAAATGAACTTTTGCACGATATTCTAATTTTTCGAGTTTCACCTATATATAGCCCCTCGTGATTTGATTAGATTTTTTCTTTCTGCAGATTACTCCATCATTCTTCTAGTCAGAGGAGGGAATCTGTCTGGCACTCACAGTTATCAGTCTCTGGTTCAAAGCACATTTGGCCAGATAGGATATTTGATCGTGTCAACTCTGCAGTTTCTTTACCCGTTCATCGGTAATCACAGACATCTGTGCTAATCAGGGACGTGCACAGGGGGGTTGCTCAGGTTGCCCGGGCAACTGCCCATATGCCCTTCTCACTCAAGTTGCCCTTCCGAGAAAAAAATTAAATCGTACAATGGATGCAGAATTTCACGTAGGCCTAGATTAAAAAAAAAAAAAAAATCGCAAAGCCTCATTCACTTCCATTCGGGCACCGAAAGTGAAAGTCAGTATGAAGGGCAAACGCTGCACGCGACCATAGACTGCACGCGAGCGGCGTAGGGCCACGCAAATTACTTAAGGCCACGCCTCCATCTCGTGTCATAGTCTCTATGGTCATAGTCATAGCGCGCCGTCAAATGTGTAGCTACAACATCTACGACAAAATGAAGCGAAACTATCCTTCTGGTCACGAAAAGAGGAAGAAGAAAAAAACCATGAGAGTGAATTGCGGGAACAACAATCAGGTAAACTTGTGTTCTCTCCTCTCTAAGTTTGATGTCAGCAAAGTTTGATGTTTTTCGGTCTTGCTAACCTAGCTGGGCAGGCAGTGCATCTCTTGCATCACTTTGTGGCTGACAAAAGTGAGAGTAAAATACAATTATTTATTACGTTTGATTTTGATAAACGACAAAGTGCGGTGTTTGTTTACTGCAGCTCGGAAAACATAACCGCGTCGCGTGTGTTATCATGCGTTCATGCGCGTGCACGAAATGAAACTCGCATTTTTCAAGCAGAAATATGTGGAGACCAGACATACTGTACAATACATGCACGTGAATGATGCCACTCCCAATCAAAGTACACATTATACTTTCAAAACAAGACACTGATTATCAAGTCTCAGTGTAGTTAAAAACTCTAAACAACTGCACTAATTATGCAAGATAGAAAGCAATGTATTGACAATTTGACATTGATTGACTATTGATTTATAGGCTATATTGAATTAAAAATGTTGATTAGCTGGACATACTGGTCAAAATGGATGCACATCCCTCAGTAAATAATAACCATAAATCAAGAATTGCTTCAACATGCATAATAATAAAAAATAAAATAAAAATCATACTGATGCCGAAAATGCCCAGGCTGTAGAAAGAACCAAAGTTAATCCCAAAAGCCAAAGCTCAGGGTTATTATTTATTATTTTCTTCTTATTTATGTTTACGTTAATATTCACTTACTTAATAATATTCACTTATTATCTTAACATTCTATAGAAAATACTCTATTCAATAAATATTGTGTGTTTGAACCTCATTCTGTTCTATATTGTTGTACTTATTATTTGACTGTTTTGTTTAAAGGGGGGAGGATGGGAGAGCTGAAGTGTCAGGTGTGACTGTGGCAATGGCAAATGGTTTACATAGCTCAAGACATCAGAGGGCCCCTTAGCAGAATTTTGCTTAGGGCCACAGGGAGGTCAGGATCGGCACTGGGTGTAGCAGTCGATTCTGTTCCTTACCGGAATTCCTGTTCCCTTTACGCAATCATACTACAAATCATGCGTAGTTGCCCAGATGAGCAAAAAGCACAATTGAATGTACGGGAAGCCAAAAGGTTAAAAAAGGATTGTATTTTTTCCGAAATCTAAGCGTTTTATTTTATTTTATTAGAAGCGAGTTTTTCCCCATCTGTCAATTCAATCCAGATTATTTATTTAAAAAAAAAAAAAAATAATAATAATAATTAAAAAACAATAAACAATAATATGAGGAACTCTTTTTCTCATGTGTATTTTGGTGACATTTAACATATTGTTAATACATTTTGTATACTGTTTACAAAGTTGTATATCATAAACCTGTCATCTTTGACGTTTGCAATCTTTATAAATAATAATAAGACCATAATATGAGGCATTGCGTTTGGAAATAAACACGATCAGATAAGGCAATTTGTATGGGCAAAATTCAACTGAATATATTCCTTCATATAGCCCGTGAGTTTTGGGGGTAGTGCCCTTTTTTCAGGTCAGAGCAACTGCCCCACAAAATTCCTGTGCACGTCCCTGGTGCTAATGACCTTTTGTTGTATTTATATTGTGAGTTGAAGTGACATTTAGAAGAATATGATTGCCTTTATTGTGTCCCACATATAGCAATGATCAGCTACAACATCATCACAGGTGATACGCTGACCAAAGTGTTTATGAGAATCCAAGGAGGTGAGCTGGTTATTACATTTACTTTTTTAAAGGGGTCATCGGATGCAAAATTCTTTTTTATATGGTGTTTGCATATAAATGTGTTTTTGCAGTGTGTGGACACAACCACCATACAACGAAAAAATGATTTTCATTATATGGCTCATTATCATTTAAAGAGACAGGTCGCAGTGAACAGAGCTGTTTTTGAGGAGGTAAAAAGGGTGATGTTTTACACAACCATTGAGAAATTGTAATCAAAGTATGTTACAAACTTTACATGAAGACCCTAAATAACAACTTGTGGAATATGGGCATCCGATGACCCCTTTAAACGGGACACAGCATTCCTCATACATGTGCCTTATATGAAGAGGCATTATTGACATGCAAATGTGGATGATTGTGTTAATATTTCAGGTTTTTATAGCAACTGTTATTCTGCTTGGTTTTAATTAGTGCTCTTTTTTTGACTCTAGAAAGTTTAGAGTTGCAGTATGTTTTCATAGTATAATCTTCATCTTGGCTCTAAATGTCTTGTGTCCATGCTTTTGAAAGGACACCTCCAAAAAATAGTCTCAGTTTTTTCTCTATAAACGCATTGATAAAAGCAGAATCTTAACTTTTTTTGTGCTCTTTGTTTTTTCCAGTTGGTCCCGGAAACATACTTGCAGAGAGACGTTTTGTAATTCTGATGTCCACTCTTCTATTCACACTGCCCCTGTCTCTCTATAAAGATATAGCAAAGCTGGGAAAGGTTGAGTATTACCTATTCACTGTGCTCTTTTTTTATATATATAATCACGTGATCTATAGCTTTAAAGGAATATTTCACCCAAATATCTCATTCGCCTGCTATTTACTCACTCTCATGTCTTTTCAGGCCTGTATTTTTGTTGTATTTCTGTGGAACACAAAAGGAAAAATTTTTCATACAACAGCATTTCATAGTGACCATGTCTGATACACCAGGCTCTAAAATGGACAAAAAAAGCACAATTATACATAGTTTTAGAAGAATAGTCCATATGACCCATGTGCTACATTCTGAGGTATTTGAAGCCAGGGCATTGTTGTGCTACACAGAAAAATAACATCATATGGGTCTGGATAACCCATAGGGTTATTTCACCCAAAAATGAATATATATTATTAATTACCCACTCTCATGTCGTTCCAAACTCGTATGACTTTCTTTTTTCGTTTAATTGTTTTTGATGAAATTGGAGAGCTTTCTGTCCCTCCATTGACAACCTATGCAACTACCACTTAAAAAAAACATACTTAAAAACCACTTTATTTACAAAATATTAATCTTCAACGCATGTTCACGCAACAACGTCTGCTCTCACATCAACACAACATGCATGCGCCGTGGTGCTCTGGTGAAGACTCGTTGAAGATTAATATGTTGTAATGGAAGTGGTAAATTGTTGTTTTTGGACAAACAAAGCACTTGTGTCGCATGGATTACTTTAATGATGACTTTGCTACCTTCCTGGTGCTTGAAAGTGGTAGTTGCATTCCTGTCAATGGAGGGACAGAAAGCTCTCAGATTTTATTAAAAAGATTCATTTGTGTTCTGCTCTTTTCCAGGTATCTTTACTGTCCATGCTCTTGACTTTTGCCATCCTCATCACAGTGGTCGTGAGAGCTGCGACACTAGGACCAGAGATGTATAAAATCCCTCTTCCCGTCTGTGTGGATTCATTCACACCGTCCACCATATGCTCATGTTTGCTGACCGCAGCTCAGGATAATGATTTACCCTTTTAAATACTCACTTCTGAGAAATGATCTCAATGCGCTCCATTCATTGGGTTTATTTAATTTTTTATTTGATTTTCCATCATATTTTGGCCTTTGTGTGACAAGGCATATAGTGACACACTCCAGTGAAACAATACATGTTTTGTGATGCTTCATAAGGAAAACACCTAACCCGTGTGAACCCAGAACAAACGTGTGATTTTCACCTAGCAGATTATTAAACAGGCAAAAAAATCACTATAATACTGTTTTCTAGTATTATTATAGAGACTTGGGAACGTGACTCTCTGATTCTTTTTGGCATGCTAAAAATAACTAATCAAACCCTCCTAGCAGGGACTTTTGCATGGGCATGCACAAACATTAAAAATTATTTATACAATTAATTCCTAGCTTTATGTGTTTACTTACATTTTTTTGTCCACAGACCTGCATCAGATGATGCATGGGTGTTTGCACGGTGGAATGCAATTCAGGCAGTTGCTGTCATGTCTTTTGGTGAGGTTTTTCTTCCAGTGATATACACCTTTCTTGTATCAGTGTGGTCAGAGATGAGCATTCTCAAAATAAAATAACGCTTTCAATTGGAAAACTTTTTTTCCAGCTTTTATCTGCCATCATAACAGCTTTATGATCTATGGGTCGCTGCAGGAGCCCACGTTGAGCAGCTGGTCTCTTGTCACGCATGTATCTGTGGGCTCAGCTGTACTGGTCAGTGTTGTCTTTGCAGCTGCAGGTTATGCAACTTTTACTGGTTATACACAAGGTAAATCCTGGGTCACAATATCTGCATGTATTACTTTGATAAATCTGTGTTATACGGTACACAATGCACTGAAAGAACCTGAACACGATTACATGTTTTCCTGTTGTGTTTCTTGTCCAAGGTGATATATTTGAGAACTACTGCAGGAATGATAACTTGGCTACATTCGGTCGATTCTGCTACGGTGTCAGTATAATCACCACGTTCCCTCTGGAGTGCTTTGTAACCCGTGAGGTGAGATAATTGAAGCTTTTTATATTGGGTGAATCTTCAGGGGAACTTTTGACTACTTGATAGCTTGAAAAACAAAAAATCTTAATGTTCAAACATTTATCACGTCCTGAAGGGAAGATCTGACCATGGCCTTGATCAACCTTCAAGTTGATTTTCCATCATAACCAAATAGATATTGTTCTCTACATTACTTGTGATGGGAATAACATCAGTATTGGGGACAGTGATTCTTTGACAAAATAAATTATAAAAAGTCAAATTTATAAACATAAATACCAAACTAATTCAGGGTTATTATAGTTAACTAAAACTAAAACACCTAAAAAAAAACTAAAACCATAAAATACAATAAAAATGAAGTTAAAATAAAATAATTTTATTTGACTACATGTATATCAGTTAGTTTATTTATTATATTTCAATTTAGTTTAACTTGATGTAGTTGATTGTAAAAAAACACAAACAATACAAAATGACAAAAAAACTACAAAAAGCACTTAAACTTGAATGAAAATGGAACATAAACAGACTGAATAAACGGCTAAAGAAAGCCAGCTCTGTGTTGGGGACTGACCAGCTGGAGGTGGTGATGGAGAGGAGAATCCTGGTCATTTTGTGTGAAACTGCTCACCCTTTAAAGGGTATTGTTGGTGCACTAGAGAGTACATTTAGTAGGAGGGTGATTCCTCCTCGGTGTAAGAAGGAGAGATATTTTAGGTATTTTATTCCTGCTGCGATTAGGCTGTACAACCATACCCTGATTTGAAGTATGTGCAGAATAGTGAGGGTATATGTATATGTATTTATATGGATAGAAGTGTGTATTTGCGTGCATGTATAGGTATATATGTATATTTAGGTATGTAGGGATGTATACGGGTTATGTTTTGCGTATTTGTGTATATGTACTTATTACATATTACCGTAATAACTTGTTTTAAATAATATATTGAATGTTTTTGCTTGGACTAGGGGTTGAGTGGCATTGTTTTGGGGTATTGAGTGTGTATGTAGGTAAGGGAATTGGAGGTGTTTTTGAATTTATGTTAAATTAAATACGTCGTTGTATTGTAAACCATATCTATTTGTAATTAATGGATATTCAGATTATTGAGATTATTGATTGATTGTATTGTCTATTTTTGTTATGCATGTTGTCTCGATTTCTGTCGTTGCTGTAACACCTTAATTTCCCCTCTGGGATTAATAAAGGAAGTCTAAGTCATATTTAAAAACGAATTCAAAAAAATTATAAAAACTATAATAGTATCTAAATTACACATTAAAATCATTCTTTGTAACACATTGTCAAAGTCTTTAGACATTTGCAGAGCTTTCTGTATGACATTACAGTCATCTCGACTCTTTAATGACCGCATGCAATGTTTAAAATTCGTTTTAAAGTCCGACATACTTAAGTTGATTGTTTTAGTATTTGTTTAACTTACTTTAAATTTGGTCCTTTCTTGATGGTGTCCAGGTGATCTTCAATGTCTTTTTTAAAGGAGAACTCAGTAACATCGCCCATTTCATCATTACCTTGGTGATCATATCAGCAGCGACTGCCATATCCCTCTCTTATGACTGTCTGGGTATTGTACTGGAACTAAATGTGAGTTTTCCTGTTAATTCATTAACAACAAGATATGTGGTTAGCAACAGTAGTTGATTACATTCAGAGATGTCTGTAAATGTTGTGTCTGTTTTTCCATCTCTTTCAGGGTGTTTTGAGTGCTATACCTCTCATGTTCATCTTCCCCGCCGCCTGCTTTCTGAAGCTCTCGGATGACCGCTGGTTTCGTGGGGAAAACCTCATTCCCAGCATCATCCTGGCGGCAGGTGTTTGTGTTATGATAATCGGCTTAGTCATGATGGTGCTCTTCCCTCAGGACTGTTCACACGGAGCAGAGATGTTCTACTGTACCGTCTCCAACTCCTCAGTTCCCAGCACCACTTCACCCAGTGTGCTGCAGTTTATTAACACCACACAGAATGCCAGCACTTTCTGACTTAAATCTATTTCACTGGAATCGTATTATATGCTGTTTTCTAGTAATACATTGTTGGTACAATTGTTATATTAAAGAAATTACATCATAAAAAGGCTACAGTATATATTTTAATTAAAAAAAAATGTGTTATTGTGATTAACTGTCAGTGGCATATTTTCAATGTAGGTCTATCTTCTTGCATACCCACCACTAATTTTAAGTTGATGTATGCAGTATATGACTTGTGCATGTTCTAAGTGTTTTGAACCCATACAGAAGCTTATAAGGAACAGACCCAAATTGAAGTTGATTCACTGGTAGTTTTCCCTCTTTGAACTTTAGCTAAACGAGGTGTGCCAGTTTGAATTAACGCAATTGAGAAAGAAATTAAGCCTGCACTGCCATAATCAATCTGTTTCATAAACAAAGTAAAAAACAAAAAACAACAACGGAAAAGCTGCTTATTTGCAAGTTCTATATGGAGATGTTTATTGATTTCAGCCACTATTTTGTCCTTGGATTGATTTTTATTAAAAATTGTTTGTTTTTTTTCTGTCATAATTTCCTCACCCTCGTGTTGTTTTACACCTGTATGAGTTTATTTGTTTTGTTGAACAAAAAATAATATATTTTAAAGGACGTTGGCAACCAAGTTGCTGGTCTCAATAGGCTTTATGCACAGCTTCACTACTTCCTGAACTTCAGCCAGCCCTTTGTTTCCTGTCTGTCATTATTGGACAAACTGATTAATCCAGGTGTGCCTGATTATTGTTACTGAGGCCAGGCACACCTGAATTAATCAGTTTGTCCAATAATGACAGACAGGAAACAAAGGGCTGGCTGAAGTTCAGGAAGTAGTGAAGCTGTGGCATAAAGCCAATTGACTTCCATACAGTAGTATGAAAACAAAATACTACGGAAGGAAGTCATTGGGGACCAGAAACTGTTTAGCCAACATTCTTAAAAATATAATCTTTTGCGTAACAGTAAAGACACTTATACAGGTTTAAAACAACATGAGGGTGAGGGTTTTTTTTTTTTTTTTTTTGGGTGAACTATCCCTTTAAGATTGGATATGAAACGCTAGGCCTAGACAAAAGATTACTCAATTTATTCAAAACATATTTGAGCTGTGTCCTCAGTATGTTATGGAAATGTTCATGGTGTTTTTTTTTAGAAGAAGAAAATCCCCCCGTGATGTTTATCTGTAGCCTAGTTGGGTTTAATTTAATTGGTCAAATAACCTTAGTGTGTGGGAAGTGTGGTGTGCTTTGGCTAACCGGAGATTCGCAAACAAAACTCGCAAACAAAATGATTGAAATTCATAAGCAATTAAATTGAGACTTCATGTCGACCCCAATTTTGCTACTTTGTGAATATGCTATACGTAAACATATCAATAATTTCCATTAGAATAGCACGACACTCCAAACGGAGTCTGTCGTGTATTTTGACGAACACTTTGCTTATAAACTCCTGTATTGTACATAAATGCTTGCTTAAACACAATGACAAGAGCTGAGTTGATCTGAAAAATATTGACCCTTTTCAAATTTCCGGTTTTCTCAGAAGCGGAAGTCGTGAATGAGAGACTACATTAATATACTTTTCATGTCATGTTCCCATTTGCTGAAATAGCTAAATAAAAACGCCATAAAAGTGTTTTCACAACTTTCAAAAGGAAGAAAAAAATAGAGAGAGATTGATAACGCCAGTCAGAAGACAGAAAGACGTCAATTTGACTGTCACTCCCACAGACGCAAGAAACACCCTCACAGCAGCGTTAACTAGGCCTAGTTGTCATTTGATGCAAAGGTAATATTACAAAGTATAATGTTATGTACATACATTAAAAAAATAAAATATAAATAACAGCAGGAATTACGATGCTGATACGCTTTCGTTAAAACGCGTCATCACAGTCTGGAAAAAGGTCCACGCTAAAAGCACGAGGCCAAAACAAAAAAAAGCACGAGACTTTGTTGAGTCTTCTTGACAAAAGACTCTGACCCAGAATATGTCTATTGTTTTATGAAAGATTTCTCATTGGATATTCTTCAGAAACTCTCCTTTGATGTATGAGCATACGTCTTTTAAACAACATTAGGGTGAGTATAATGACAGAAATGTAATTTTGGTGAAGGCGTCTGAATAATAAGCAATAATAAACAGCAGTTCTATCAC
Source organism: Rhinichthys klamathensis goyatoka (assembly GCF_029890125.1). NCBI lineage: Eukaryota > Metazoa > Chordata > Actinopteri > Cypriniformes > Leuciscidae > Rhinichthys > Rhinichthys klamathensis. The sequence goes on from NW_026606935.1 coordinate 183,481, forward strand.
TAGGTGTCGCTATTGTGCCAGTTTTGGTTCGCCACGTCAAGTGTAGTATAAAGTCCTCCATGACCAAATGTAGCCTGATCATAGTTTACACCATTCGCATGTCAATCAAGTGAATCAACATAATATATCATAATGATATTTTTGAATGAATTATGCTGCCTTTGAGAAGACTGTGGAAGGCTCGCCTCAAACAAACTAATCTCTCGCATGGCATTACTGTATAAGAGCACATTCACTGCTTTGTTGTGACTTTTCTTGTCGGGGGCGACATGTAAATTTGTAAATCCGGAGTGTGAACAGTCGATGAATCTAGCGTGAAGATGGGAGTAACTGTAACTCATCGTGTCATGACTATATGCGAAGCTGCCGTCTTCCCTCGGTTAAATAGGAACAGAGGAGCGTCTGTTGACAGGGGGAGGACTCTGGAAAATATGGTGGGAGTTGCAGAATTGTAATGGGGTAACGGGACAGAATTGATGCAGGGACCAAGAAGGAGTGCTTTAAGTCTGCTGAAACGCTCCAAAACGTGCTGAAGTTGTTGTTGATGATGGTGTTTTGACGAGACTGATGACAGTTGACAGCCGCGCAAAACTTCAAAGGCGATCAAGGTAACGTTACGTTCAATGCGTCATTCTCATTCAAACTAGTATGACCGTTTTATTCGTGAAGCACAAAATGAATTATGGATACAAAATGCCGAAATTGCTTCCCAGTGATGACTTACTGTTAAGCTTATTTTTTTGTTTTGCTTAGTTAAAAAAAAAAGTATGTTGAGACGGGATTCGAACTTGAGTGATCTTGTGCACAATCACACCGGCTAATTTGTTAAAAACGAATTTTTTAGAGAAATAGTATTTTTTTTTAATATATATATATTTTGACCATTAGGCTACCGAAAAACTATTGTAGGGCTTTGAATTGCATGATGATGTTTTTGACATTTTCTTGACAGTTGACAGCCAGCAAAAGCGCACTCCCCCTGCCTGTTGCATACAAAATCAGTTTTCAAAATGTTATTTTCCATAAGACAAGACTGCAGGGGAATCACTGGCCGATTAGTTAATTTGCAAGTTTTTGGTTAAATAATAATATTATGTTGAGGCATGTATTATTCACGTTTGAACCACATCACTAGACCAATAATTTTTAATAGCTTTTTTGCTTGCTTGCTAAAAAAATTGTTTTTTCTTTGTGACAACCAGTAAATATCCTTCCTCCCCGGGAACACACCTCTACACACCCTGCTGAAAAAAATAAAAAAAACCTCCTAAGCTGGTTTGCTGGTCTTGAGTGGTTTAAGCTGGTCTTCCAGCAGCTAAAACCAGCCCATAGACCAGCCTGACCAAGTTGGGAGAGCAGCAAACCAGCTAGTCTGGTGTAAGTTGAAGATGTTTGTTTTTTCAACAAGGGAACCTGCCCATTATTGACAATTTGGCATGAAGAACCACCTTCTCCAAAACTGACTCGTCGAGTTTAACCTCTTAATCTGTCAGCACTCCCTTTGAGCCACGAGTGAGTAGTGTTTGCTTTCTGTTCTTCAGTGCCAGGGATTTCAGACCCATGCAGGCCGCGGCAGGGATGGATGGCAACGCGCACAGCCGACCGCCTGACCGAAGGTACACCGTAAGCACTAAAAGATTTACTCCTTAACTCTGGGTTTGATCTGTTTTTGTGAGTATTTGTGTCGTTTATGTTGTACAGTATGTCTTGACCTTTGAATATGCTTGTTTGTCTCGAAATCTTCCATTTTATAACTTTTTTCCCGTTATTACAATGCCGTGCAATCAATTTTAGGTTAAGAGGTTCCTTTAAAGTTTTGACATCAAACAGATTTTTAATGTTATCAAATATGTTTGTGCTGTTGTTTTCCCATCAACATGATGTCACTTCCTTGAGGATGATGTCATCAAGTAGCTTTTGTTAGTAAAAGGTATTATTCGGCTGATAGAATGTGAAGACACTGGAAGAACTAGGCTATAAATTGATTAACGATTAAAACATTTGCATTACAAGCACTGTAGAAATTACCCAGTTGTACAGTAAGTGTGGATATTTGAGTCTGTAGGAAAGTGTAATGAAAGATTGTAATACTAATCCATGTGTGTTTGTTCTTCCGTATTGTGGATTTAAAGATTATGTGGAATGAGGAGAATAGGGGGAAAGTTAGTACTTTTCATTTTTTCCTGCAAGATTTTCCAGTTTTCAAGCATTCATTGCACATGCATAATGTGAGTTCTGGAATAAGCATTGGACAGGATTGACATTTGTGTGATCACTGTAGACTGGGCTGTTTATGAGTGAAGATTTAGACATTGTGTGCTTGTTTACAAGACAGCCTGACTGTAATTAAAGTCTCTGTTGTCGCAGGCATTGCCTCGACCTTTGACCTCGGTGCATTTCCGGCCTGCAGAGCAGAGCTGAGAAACGCTCTTGGACACATGTGGAGGTCATGGGAAATGAACTTTAGGGGAGGGGGAGTCTCTGCGAAATCTCTTGCAAAATTCTCCTGGTTAATTTCTTTGCTGGGGAAATGAGGATGTAATTGCATTTGTGACTTTACTGGACAAGAGTCGTGTAGCGAAGAACAGGGTCTACAGTTTTCATTTCCCTCTTAGATAAGACTGGAGATTACAGGAAAAAATGGTTGCTGCGTTCAATGTGAGCCTTGTTAATTTGACCTCAGAGCCAATTGTACTTATCTGGTGTAATAATCCATGTCTGTGGGGGCAATACTACAGTCTCAGAATCAGAAGACTAGGACATTTAAAATATACAAACCAGACACAGAACTGGTCCTTGAAAACCACATGAGGCCGATTAGCCGTCTGTATCATGAGTGAGGAGACCTGGACGTTGAATCCTCCATGTGCATTAGCGTCAAATATGATCTTTATTAACACACTTTGGACTTTAAGTAAGACTTTAAGACTTTGGAAATTTGTGCTCCACGGGTTCAGATTTTGCTAGCAAAGGATGATGTCAGCTGAGAGCTTTCCAATGGCTGGAAGCGTTTTCTATGAAATCGGAGAGATATTTTCCAGCACGTTCTCATAACTCTCTTTTTCTGCATTATTATATATATCTCTCTCTCACACACACACACACACACACACACACACACACACGTTACCTCTCCCACGATGCTATGAGCAGATCTCTGCGCTATTGTGATTCTAATCAGAGGCGTGTCTGATGTTTTGAAGTTTTTTTTTTTTATAAGAGTCTTTTAAGCCTCGCACAAGCGCTTTGATTTTGCACCCAGGATCATTTGATGTGTGTTGTCGGTGGGGTTTACAGCGGGAAAGTTTTGTTGGGTTTAACAGCGTGACTCTTAACCGCACAGAAGTTGTTGTGTAATTCGGGAGCAGGATTCTGGTTTCTCTGGCACTGCAGGGCATCAGGCCATCAACCGTCTTATGTCTGTGGTGCAACTCTGTTTGTAAATTCAAAATTTCCAGCCTTTTGCCAAGTTACACAATTGATTTACACTGTTTTTACATGAGGTTTGAAAATTTGGTCCAAAAAAACATGAGTTTGATTTCACTCTATTCCCCTGCAGGTCTCTTTGCACGTTGTATTTTTGGGGTCTGCATCGGTCTGGCTAAAAATATAGTTTAAAATTTTCGGTCAATCGCAATCTCCATTTGAAACCATGAAACACAACCAGTGTAGTCTGATTCACGAATGCATGATTTTTTTTAAAATAAAATAGTTTAAAAAACTATTTTTATTGTTTATACCTTAAATCTGGCATAGTGTACTATGAATATTGTTGGTTCCTACGACAAAAAAGATGACGAAAAAGACGTCTGATAAATGAATAAATGTAATGTAATTAAACACCGCCTAAGTCAAGTCAAGTCAACTATATTTATATAGCGCTTTTCACAATACAGATTGTATCAAAGCTGCTTCACAGTATCAATCAAAACAACTTAACAGTGTTTGTTTATTACTGGAAAAGACATCCACGTTTGGTAGAGCTGATCAGTGGTATGATGAGTCATTTAATTTGAATATCCCCTAAGCAGTGAGATAGTATTTGTATGTAAGAATAAAGAAGCAAAATGGACTTTACAACTGACTAAATACTCAAATGAATCAGAATTGAATTCAAACAAATTGAAATTGAATCAAATAGAATCAAGAGCATTTGTATCTGAATCTAAGGCTCTTGTCTGTTCACACTGTCAATCCAAATCTGATTATTTGTGTATCCGGTTGGAATCTGATCTAAAATTATTGACTGTCCACATTGTGTATCGCAACTGTTCAGATTCGATTTGTGTGTCCCATGCCGCTCTTTAGTTTTCAAGAATATCTGGATTGGTTTCTATGCCAAAACCAACAACAACAACCGCAGCATGGAGGGATTTGCAAAACAGATGTTGTCTCATTTGCAACATAACAATGTGTGTGCTGGACTACTGCGTCGTCTGAGGCAGCGGCAGAAACGTTGGAGGCTGGTATGAGCGGCTTTATTCCATGCCGTCGTCTCTGCCGGTTTCAAAACATTGCCAACCTTGTTTCTGCAGTGACTTTCAGCATGTTTCCAATAACAACAACGTCTGATGTTTACGTTTTACATGCTGTGAGAAAGTCACATAAACCACGTGAAATCTGATCAGAGCAATCAGACTGAAACGGATGAACCACATATGAATGTAACTCAAAACTGATTTGTAAAAATTGCATTTCATGTGATTTTTTTGTTTTGTTGCTGTTCACACTTGCTAAATCTGATCGGATTTCAATCATATTTGGACTGACCGTCTGAACGTAGCCTAATTGAATTGGGAAATCTGAATTGATTACCCGTCCTACTGAATCACAGTAAGGGTGTACTCACACTAGACACGGTTGCCATGAACCGGGCCAGAGTACGATTGTCCCCCCTCCCCACTCCCCCTCTAGCCTGCACTCACATAGGGTTTCAGCATTCGTGCCGGAGCACGCTTACGTCATTATGGTGACGTAAGCGTGCTCCGGTTTCGGGATAAACAAGAAGAGCGGCGCTCTCTGAACACAATGGAGTCCATCGCTCTGTTTTCTTTGTGGATAATTTTGTGTTGTTTGGTCCACGGTGGTCCACAGCCTGTTGTTAAACAGATGCGTCGCCTTAGTGGCGCGAAAATTTTCACGTAATCGTGCTGCTCGTATGAGGAGGTTTGCAAGGTACCAGCTGAAGTGCAGCAAGGACTTTGCAGCTTTGATTACGGACTGTGTTGGTTTTGGAGCGTCGCAAAACCATGACGTCACGCGTCCTGTTCCGTGCTCCAGCACGGTTAGCGCTCACACTGCATGCGAACCGCGCCCGAGTCCAACTGAACCGTGCTCAGGCCCACCTCTTCCAAGCGGGCCAGGGCCGGCTAATCGAGCCGCGCCCGGGCACGGTTCGGAGCACTCACACTAGTCAAACGAACCGCGCTTTGGTGGTCAAACGCACTCGGGCACGGTTCAAACTGGCTAGTGTGAGTACACCCTAAATGCATAAAGTAATTTTCTGTGTTTGTTTATGAAATATTGTAGCGAATTTGACAATGCTTACAGTTACCAATGCGAGTGTTGCACTCTCACATCCATGCAACACAATATTCAAATCTGTTTTGCCGATTTCCTCCCCCAAAAAGTGCAGATAATATGAGCCTGCTAATAACGTACAGCGACTGCAGACATGCACACGTTTAGCAATGGTTTCATATTCTGGAAGCTCGGAATGGTAAAAGAAGAGACTGACAAATGAGGGGAATTTAAGTTTGATCTCTGCAAATATGAAAGCAAGATGTGGAACTTCGCAGGTGTTGGCAGGACCCATTGTACGCTGCTGCAGTTTGGCTTCTTTTACTTTTGACATCTGTTCTTGGAATTCAAAGCTGGACGAACAGCTTCGGTGTCGAGAATAACTGCCGGAAAGTTTACTCGCTTATGATGTCATCTTGTGTGATCTGTAGTAATTTCCAAATGATCAACACAGACACTTCTACCTCAGTGCAGCAAGGACCAACAAAGTGTCGCCTTAGGGACAGGGTATGGAAGCACTTGAGCATTGTTGCAGATGTTTCCATACTTTCTCGCACTCCAACTTTCCCTCTGCATACACTCATATACTGTACTAACACACACACAGCTGTTCTATCCAATCCGCTGTTGAAAGCTACAGTATAAGAACAGTGATGTTGGCTTGATAAAGACCTTCTGGAAACCACCCAGGATAGTCTACAATCCACCTAGCAACACCCTAGATACCATCAGAGCATCCCATTCAGAATAAACCTGGCTAGGAAACCTCTGGAAACCAGTCAGAACACCATAGCAACTGCCTTACAACACTTTCTTGTATACACCCCGATGCATTGATCAAACGTCTAACGATACAATGTATCGATGCCACATGTAAAGTATGAGGTACCCTTTTGACACTCTAAAAAAAACTAATGTGTTGTTTTTTGTTGTTGTAAATGTCCCAATCGACCGTTCGCAAAGACCCGCCCCCCTTAGTTACTGTCGCTATGTCCGTCAAGCTACGCTGCTCTCACACACACACACACCATGTTCTCACACAGTGAAAAATACATCGCGGACTGACAACACGCTGACAGACAGGACAGACCAGGTTACTTTTGATATTAAACATATTAAACAAAGTCTCACCTTTCAAATTTGGTCTTTTTTTAAAAGAAATTTAAACAATAAATACCGTTTTGTGTCGTGACAGATCGCTGTAGAGCATCAGTTAAAATCCGATCATCTCTTCCTTCTAGTTCATTTATCAAATAAACATGAATGAACATAAGAAGGAATGTTGTTTTAACCGCAGAAAGGCATCAGTACATTACGTTTTTCAAGTTCAAATCCTCCCATGTTAATCTACTAACTCTCCTGACTGCTTTGTTGGACAAAATGGCGGATGGCGAAGTATGATTGGTCAGATCACCTGTCAATCAAGCGAAGGGTCAATTGGGAGAGGGTGTGCAATTTTCAAAGACTTTAAACGTTCATGTTATATATTTTGGTTGCATTTGTGAGTTAATAAAAATGTAACTGGTTGTGTAAACTTGGCACATAATATCTAAATATCGATAAATAAATCGATATAGCCCTGAATCGAATCGAAACGTAATCTTATCGCTGAATTTTTTGAGACATCGGCAAATATCGTATCTCTAACTGAGAAAATCAATATAATTTCGTGATGAATTGTCTGATTTAAACTCCTAGTAAGGCTGTCTACGTTCAATATTTGTCTCAGACTTTCTAGTTGTCTGGATTAGTGTGGGAGATCATTTGAACTTTGAAGTTGTTTTTGTCTTATGAACACTTTGCAGGAAATGAAAGGTTTCAGGTTGGGTGTTTTCTTAATAGAATCAACAGAATGATTAATAGTCCAGCATTTAACATGTACAGTTTACCGTGTAAGGTTTAGGGTGGTTTTAAGAGACAACTCCCTAAAACACTTTTACAACAATGGTTAGTCTGGAAAATGTAGACATCTCAGACATCTACAGCCTGAGGCAATTTGAAGCTATAGTGACTCTTTACGTTTCATATCACATGCAAAGGGATAGTTCTCTTTCTCATATTGGATACCAGCAAATAAAAGTTTGGTCATCATTTACTCCCCTTCATGTTTCTCAAAAGGTGCATGTATGACATAGAATAATGCATTGTGTTTGTGTGTATATGGAAACATGCATTTGGATTGGAGAGTTAGTACTGAGCACAGGTGTGTATACGGGCTATTTTATTTTGGTGATGATGTTATCAAGGATATGTTGACATATTTGAATTCTTGAGTAAACGGTCTGTTTAAAAATAGTATACGTGAGTTGTAGCATAGTAGCATCATTAAATTCTTGCTTAACTTGCTTACTTAAGTATGTTATCTTGTGGTGACAAGCCTAGCAGAATGAACACAATGGCTCTGTTCAAAAACCTAGTGAGCTGCCTTACTGTCTACTGCCTACTTAGGAAGCACCCTATCCGAAATGCACCCTATCTGAAATGCACCCTTTCTGAAATGCACCCTATCCGAAATGCACCCTATCCGAAATGCACCCTATCCGAAATGCACCCTATCTGAAATGCACCCTATCTGAAATGCACCCTATCCGAAATGCACCCTATCCGAAATGCACCCTATCTGAAATGCACCCTATCCGAAATGCACCCTATCCGAAATGCACCCTATCTGAAATGCACCCTATCCGAAATGCACCCTATCCGAAATGCACCCTATCTGAAATGCACCCTATCCGAAATGCACCCTATCCTAAATGTACCCTATCTGAAAAGCACCCTATCTGAAATGCAACCTCATGGTTGCTGATTTGGAACGCCTTGCATAGGCAGCCTAAATGTGTTGCATAGAAATACATTTCCATTCAAAAGTTTGGGGTCAGTAAGATTTTAGTTATTTTTTAGTGAAATGAATACTTTTTCCCCTAGCAAGGATACATTAAATTCTTCACATTTAAATCGAAAGTGACAGTAAAGACATTAATAATGTTATAAAAGATTTATATTTCAAATAAATGTTGTTCTTTTGAATTTTCTATTCATATAAGAATTCTGAAAATATGATCACAGTTTCCAAAAAAAAAAAAAAAAAAAATGTCAACAATAATATAATAAATGATTTTTGAGCAGAAAATCAGCATATTAGAATGATTTCTGAAGGATCATGTGACTCTGAAGACTGGAGTAATGATAATTTTGGAGTAATAATATTTTACAATATTACTGTTTTTAATGTATTGCTGATTAAATAAATGCAGCCTTGGTGAACATAAGAGACATCTTTCAAAAAATATATAAAAAAACACTTAAAATGGTAGTGTTGTCCATGCAAATATTGGGTTTGGGTAAACTAGTCAGTCAGGTTTTCGTAGCTATTTTTCTATATTAAATATTGAATAGTCTAGCTTCATCTGCAATGTTTTTTCGTCGCAATGTATTCTGGCATTATCTTCTCTGAGAAGGATGCATGCAATGCTGCCATAGAATTTGGCCAAAATTCGGTATTGTATCCTTGAAGTCAGCATATTAATGTTTCCTACACTGTAAAAAAACTTAACTCATTATTTTGTGTTATCTTTTTGCATGTTTTTTTTTTTTAGTTTAACTAACTTATTTCGATAAGTTGAGGACAAGAAAACTTAAAAAATTTAGTTGTCTGGACAATCTAGTTATCTCTACACAAAAAAATAAGTTGAAATAACTAAATTGCTAAAATATTTTTTACAGTGTATGTGCATGATGTCTTAATATGCTGCCTACGTAGACAGCTCACTAGGATTTGGAACAGATCCAGTGTCTGTGGATGCCATAGATCTTCTGTGCATTCCATACGTCTTGACTCCTCCACATTCCACACATACACATGCTCTCTCTCTCTCTCTCTCTCTCTCTCTCTCTCTCTCTCTCTCTCTCTCTCTCTCTCTCTCTCTCAACAGCTGTATTTAACACTCAAGCCTCCTCAACACTTCCATGAGGACTTAATATTTCAGTATTTCTCTCTGTGGAACATGAGAAATCCTGATTTCGCACTGCCTTTCCTGTCTGAGGAATACAAGGCCTTTATTTCTCCATGTTGTGTTTCTCCGAGCACTGAAAGAGCATGTGGCAGGACTCCAGAGAACACAGGAGAATGGGGGCTCTTTGTTTTGCTGTCAGGCCTGCAGGCAGTGACCGTAAACTGCTTTGAATGCAGCAAAAAGGAATAGGCTCTAAATTGATTAGTTTGGTGTGTGCCTTGTGTTTTTCGGGGAGTTACACTACCCCCGTCAGACATGCTGTCCTTTTAAATGTTGCGTTCCAGAAGATGATGCACATTGAGTTCCTCAAGTGTGACACATTTGTTGGCGCAACTAAGCTGTCAGTGTTGCGTGTTTGCTAGTGTGCACACATGTGTGCTTGCATTTACAAAGATGATACTTGTTTTGAGGACAGACATTGGCATCAAAAATACAAACTGGACAATTGGGGTTTTCATGATATTTGGTGTTATTAAAAGTTGAATGTCTACATTCTCTGACAGTGTTTCCTGCACTAATTTTTAGCTGAATCATTGTGTTGTTTTAGCCGGTGTAGTCTGATTCATAAACACATTAGTCTTATGAACCGACTCTTTTTAATGACTAGGCACAACAACAACAAAAACTTTTTGAGATCGTCTCCTCACGTCATAAAAACATACTGGACCTTCCTGTGGGAACTGAAAGAGCTCACAGTTTTCTTGAAGAAATGCTCTATTGAAGACTTTTCCATTTCATTTTTTTCTTTACTCTGAAATTAAATCCATCTATCTGCATCAGAGTCCGCCTCGCTTATGCATTTCGTGGTTCTGCTGACATTAGAAGTGATAAATGTATGACTTTTTTTTACATTATTTATTTTTGGAATCTGATGTGACCCATATGTGGCAGTCTATTATTATTAATATTATTATTAACTAATTTTGTATTATTATTTTAAAAATATTTTATATTTATTTAATGCTATAAATATATTTTATAATATATTATATTTAATAATTATGAAAAGTATTGTTTATAATATTAATTATTTAGTAATAATACTGTATTATTCTTATTTTTAATATTATTTATCTCATTACTCTTTAATAATATATATAAAAAATGGTAGTCTAACAATCTGATGTGTCCCAATGTGGCAGTTTATCATCGTCATCATTTATTATTATTATTATGAACATAAATTAGAGTTATGGATTGTTTTTAATGCAAATTATGGAAAACGGATGTAACTAAGAAAGTCAGACTTTGGTAGTTGGCTTTAAGCAATTTCGCTTTTACATATATTTGCTGTTCATTATCAAACTTCAAAGACTTAGTATTACAATTCACCACTGTTTATGTCACAGTCATGAATGACACCTCAAAATGTGCTATTTGTTGAAGAGAGGAGTGCTGTTACTTTTATGATACAACCCTAGCAACCCCTTAGCAACACCCTTGCATCATGGCAGTGAATCTGCATGGGAAAACACCACTTGCATCTTCTACAGAAAATGTATTTTAAACCTGCTCCCACATTGCACACAATATTTTAATACAATAAGACATATTGTTTTCCAGCACATAAAACTATAAAAAAGACGACAATTTCCCTTCCTCCTCATTATTCAATGTAACATTAGAGGTATAAATGTCCATCTGCCGCATAACTTAGACATCATAGTCATTCAGGGACTGGATTTCAGGCCGCTGAGCTCGCCAGCTCGTAATGACTTCTATCAAGTGTGTCCATCTTGTTATAAAAATCTCCTGAGCTTTATTCTCTGTGTCAGGTACTCGTATCAGATTTCATTAGAAGATTGCTGTCTACATAGATTTTTATTGTACAATCTTCTTGTGATTTACTCATTTAATTCTGATGTAGGCGTCCAACAGCGATCAAATCAAATTTAAGGCATTTTTTATCATGCATATTGTTTCCATGCAGCTTTATAATGCCATAGAGAGCTCATGAAATCAAAATTGTGGCTTTTAGTCCTTGACTATTAGTTTTGATTTTTTTTTTTTTAATTAAATTTTTATTTAATTAATATTTACTTGCTACGCATGATTATTTGTTTAGTTGCCTTATTTGTATTCTGATTATTTTATTTTTTTATTTTATATTATTTTTATTATATTTTTAATATTTGATTTTATTTATTTTAATTTATTGACTATATTTTTGTATCTATATGCCAAAAATTCTTGAGTTTCATAATTCAGCCTGTTCTCACGTAAATGCGTCTCTAATAGCACGCATTGTGTTTTATCGTGCAATTTATACGCGAAAATGAGTTTTTACGTGCATATGATACGCAGTTTTCGCGTGCATTTGATACGCAGTTTTCGCGTGCATTTGATACGCAGTTCATTTGCGTGTAATACGCACGCACCCCACACCACTAATTCTACCCAAACGTATAATAAACACGCACCCCACACCACTACTAAACCTACCCTAACCAACCCATGCGTATCCTATGCACGTAAAAACTCATTTTCGCGTATAAATTGCACGATAAACACACTGCGTGCCATAGAGACGCATTTAGTGTGATCAGGTTGCATAATTTGTTTGATACAAAATTTGTGCAAAAAACCACACCAAGTCATGACTCCAAGACAGAACCATGAATGCATTACCATCATTGCAAACCCAAGCGGTGATGAAGATCAGTGTTGTGAAGTCTACAATCTGGCCACCCGGTGACTTTTGGACGCTACTGTGTGTGTGATTGGCTAAGAGGGAAAACACTGGCTGGTGTATCTCTGGCAAGTGTGTCTCTGCAGACAATGTCCCTTTGTCTCAGAAGAAAGGATTCAGTGTAATAGTTTTTAATTATAACTCCAGGGGAAATACTTCCCTTTTTACTTTTATGTAAATGTTGGCTCTTCTGCTAATAAGGAGCTCTTGCAACCTTTTTACACTCCTGCATATTCCCGCATATCTCAGCATACAACAAGGTTAGTGCATTTGAATTTCACAGGTCTTTAAGTAAGCTAAGCATTTAATTCCGGTCTACTTATCTTGTAAGAGGTACAAAATATCCCTGCGAGGCTGCGAGCATGTGATCGGAACCATTTCCCCTCTGCTTTGCTTATCTAAATACTTGGCAGATGTTTTGACCAGTCTCTGTAGAGAAGGAGATGTTTTGGCCTTGACTTTTCTGTATCTAGACTCTGCGGTGGGAATGTCGAGGTCGGGACATATGTGAACCCGGAGAGACGCGTGGGTGAAATGGAAGAGTGAGAGTTCATCGGGCAGTACATTGACCCTCTGCATGACCTTTAAAGCATGGGGTCATTTACGGGTCACGTATGGATCACCCAATGAGTTCTGAATCCCAAATTGAGCATTATGTCTGCATTGCACCACGTCTCCCCTTTGCGCTCGTCATGGGAGAGCTGCTTCAATGGTGAACATAAATGCAGTGTTAAACACTATTACCTTTCGTTTCGGCCTTCGTCTCATTGGCTTCTGGTGAGATGCAGTTGTTTCCATTTGTTTTTCAGAGACCGTTGTTAAGCGGCTTGCGTGAGGTGGTCTAGTTTATCACAAAAGTGTGTTTGTAATGTTCCTTAGATCAGTTAGATCACAACTTGTTTTACTTTGGACATCAAATGGCGACCCAACACAGTATTTTAAAGGGTCACGAAACCCCCTTTTTCAGCACCACAGTTCTCATCACAGTTTTGTAAAAGGCAGTGGCTATTTGCACTTGAGTGCAAGTAGCAATAGATTCTATTTACAATAAGTGAAAATAGCGATAGATTATTTACACTATGTAAAAACAGCAGTATTTTCTTTGCAATAGTAGTTACATTGCTTTTTACACTTATAAATAGTGTACTATTTGCGGAATAAGTTGCGGAAGGGGAAGAGGGGACACTTTCGCTCTCATTGAGTTAAAAGCGCCAACGCTTCTCCCAAATGCATGCTGCAATTTACCATTAAGTCAAGTCAAATATATTTGTATAGCGCTTTTCACAATACAGATTGTATCAAAGCTGCTTCACAGTATCAATCAAAACAACTTAACAGTGTTTGTTTATTACTGGAAAAGACATCCAAGTTTGGTAGAGCTGATCAGTGGTATGATGGGTCATTTAATGTGAATATCCCCAACTGAGCAAGCCAAAGGCAACAGTGGCAAGGAACCGAAAAACTCCATCAAGTGACCCGATGGTGTCCTAAAACTCCTTCAGATGACCCGATGGAGAAAAAAAAACCTTTGGAGAACCCAGGCTCAGTCGGGGCCAGTTCTCCTCTGGCGTTTATGAAGTAGAGGCCGAATTTACAGTAACTGTAAGATAAAAAATGTATATGAATGCCTGGCTAAATAGATGCGTCTTTAGTCTAGTTTTAAACTGGGAGAACGAGTCTGAGCAACGAACAATATCAGGAAGGCTATTCCAGAGCTTCGGAGCTAAATGTGAAAATGCTCTCCCTCCTTTGGTGGATCTGGATATCCTAGGAATGACCAGAAGCCTCGAATTTAGTGATCTTAAAGAGCGCGATGGATTATAGGGCGATAGAAGATCCGTTAAATAGACTGGAGCTAAACCATTTAGAGCTTTATAAGTCAAAAGCAATACCTTGTAATTAATACAGAACTTTATAGGTAACCAATGAAGTGATGATAGAATCGGTGTTATATGATCATATTTTCTTGAACTCTAGCGGCTGCATTTTGGACTAACTGTAGCTTGTTTATTGAAGATGCAGGACAACCGGCTTATAAAGCATTACAGTAATCTAGTCTCGAGGTCATGAATGCATGAACTAACTTTTCTGCATCAGAGACTGATAGCATATTACGTAGCTTAGCAATGTTTCTAAGGTGGAAAAAGGCTGTTTTTGTAACATATGAAATATGTTTTTCAAAAGACAGGCTGCAGTCTGTAACACCCAGGTCTTTTACTGTAGCGGATAAAGTAACAGGCATCCATTACACGTAACACAATAAACACATGGTTTTGTAAGCTCATGGTAAATTACACAAATACATACAAATCCTGTGACAGCTATAATTGAATGCACAAATGAACGCACAGCCGTTCACATTTGTATTCTACATCAAAAATATACACTCACCGGCCACTTTATTAGGTACCCCATGCTAGTAACGGGTTGGACCCCCTTTTGCCTTCAGAACTGCCTCAATTCTTCGTGGCATAGATTCAACAAGGTGCTGGAAGCATTCCTCAGGGAGTTTGGTCCATATTGACATGATGGCATCACACAGTTGCCGCAGATTTGTCGGCTGCACATCCATGATGCGAATCTCCACCACATCCCAAAGATGCTCTATTGGGTTGAGATCTGGTGACTGTGGAGGCCATTTTAGTACAGTGAACTCATTGTCATGTTCAAGAAACCAATTTGAAATGATTAGAGCTTTGTGACATGGTGGAAGTAGCCATCAGAGGATGGGTACATGGTGGCCATAAAGGGATGGACATGGTCAGAAACAATGCTCAGGTAGGCCGTGGCATTTAAACGATGCCCAATTGGCACTAAGGGGCCTAAAGTGTGCCAGGAAAACATCCCCCACACCATTACACCACCACCACCAGCCTGCACAGTGGTAACAAGGCATGATGGTTCCATGTTCTCATTCTGTTTACGCCAAATTCTGACTCTAACATCTGAATGTCTCAACAGAAATCGAGACTCATCAGACCAGGCAACATTTTTCCAGTCTTCAACTGTTCAATTTTGGTGAGCTCTTGCAAATTGTAGCCTCTTTTTCCTATTTGTAGTGGAGATGAGTGGTACCCGGTGGAGTCTTCTGCTGTTGTAGCCCATCCGCCTCAAGGTTGTGCGTGTTGTGGCTTCACAAATGCTTTGCTGCATACCTCGGTTGTAACGAGTGGTTATTTCAGTCACTGTTGCCCTTCTATCAGCTCGAACCAGTCTGGCCATTCTCCTCTGATCTCTGGCATCAACAAGGCATTTCCGCCCACAGAACTGCCGCTCACTGGATGTTTTTTCTTTTTCGGACCATTCTCTGTAAACCCTAGAGATGGTTGTGCGTGAAAATCCCAGTAGATTAGCAGTTTCTGAAATACTCAGACCAGCCCTTCTGGCACCAACAATCATGCCACGTTCAAAGTCACTCAAATCAACTTTCTTCCCCATACTGATGCTCGGTTTGAACTGCAGGAGATTGTCTTGACCATGTCTACATGCCTAAATGCACTGAGTTGCCGCCATGTGATTGGCTGCTTAGAAATTAAGTGTTAACGAGCAGTTGGACAGGTGTACCTAATAAAGTGGCCGGTGAGTGTAAATGCGCTCTTGCATCTTTAATAATTTTTGAGGCTTTGTTTTGTGGCTTTTTTTAAGTTGTTTGATTGGGGCAAAAGATCAGTGTGGATGAATCGTGTTTGTGTTGAAGACTGAAGAGAACTTATGCAATGCAGAAACTCTTACTAAGCAAAAACAAACACTTAACACTATATTTAGCAATTATATTTTATTTTATTATCAACATTATATAATTATACATTTTTATTTATTTTATATATATTTTTTTTTATTTTTGAACCTATTTACTTACTATGTACTGTATGATTATTTCCTTAGTTGCATTAAGTTCTTTATTATTTGCATTTAATTTTTTTATTACTATGCATTATTATTTGCTTATTATTTTGCAACTAATATATGCATTTAGTTGACTTGTTTTAGTTTGCAAGGGACAAACATCATTAGCTGATTTTGTTGCAGTGGTAAGCAGTTATTCTAATAGATAGTGAATAAAATAAATAGCAAAAAAAAGTATATAAAATACAATGATATATTATTTATAGATAACAGCCATATCTCACGGTCTCAACGGTTCTCACATTTCTACCAAACTAACCAAATTTTATTCAAATTGACATCTGAATCAGGTTCAACTGGTACATCACCCCTATTTCCAGTGTAGTCTGACTAATTATAAGGTGAGCGATGTTGTTTAAAGGGTTTCGATGTGGTGGCAGTTTGAGTACAAGCATAGTTCAGGGAAAACTTTTTGTTTTTCTAGAAATAATAGGGCTTGCATAGGATGTGATTCACACAGAGTCTCTGTGTTATTTTCTTCCCTCTCCTTCCCCCAATCTCATCTCTCTTCCTCTATCTTCCCATCCCACAATGCTTTGGGAGTAATGGCCTTTCCAGACCTTCTCTAAACAGCTTGTGTTTACGGTGAGCGACCTTCTCTTACCATATTACCAGCTGTGGCCCTGGATCTGTGTTTTGTCTGTCTGTAGGGAATATCCTCCTCTGCCCATCAAACTCCCCTTTTCAATCGAAGCCACTTCTTTTTGCATCACATCCCGGCCTCTTCTCTACTTGATGTCCAATGTAGGATTTGAGTCCTGAAACAAATTTTGCTCTCCATTTAATCTCATTGCTATTTAAAAGAAACAATTGGAATATTAAAGAGACCTCACTGGTGTTTCGTCTTTACAAGGGTTGTTGCAGCATGGAGCCTTCATTTCCAACACTCATATAAAATGGTTCTAAACAGTACAAAATTAGCATTTTTCGGATTGTAACAATATCAGAACTTTTGTTAGTGCTAAATAAAACCCTTTCTATAATGTTTAATAAAGATCCCTGCTTTGAAAGTGCTACATAGAATCATATTATAGTGTCTAAAGCTGAAATCACTTTAGTTCAGCTGCAATGCAAGTGAGTGAAAACTCCCGTTATAATAAAAAAATCTGTCTATACTGCGAATTGAATCTCTTATTTACATTGTGTTTATACTTTGTTGGTTGTAATGAAATGATTTGCGAGTGTGCAAACTCTGGTGTATTGAGCTGATTCTGACTAACTCAATATAGACCTTTGATTGGCCATTGCGTTCATGCGCTCAGACATGTTAGTGATTGGCTACACCGTTCAATGCGGCAAAAACATGTTGTATATAGAAACCTTTGACGCTCTTTACAAAGTGCTCGCACAAATACGGACTTGAGTGTTCAGTAGGTATCGACTTGGTATAGAAATACCGTTCATTTTAAAGGCACACTATGCAGGAATTCCGTTTTTGTCAAACAGCGACCCCTAGAGTCGCTGTGGAGTACTTGTATTAATGTTACTGTCATAAATACCAGTCTCTGCCATAGACTGGTCTCTGCACTCACGGCCTGATACCCCTTTGAAGCTGTTATATTAAGGTACAAATGTTGCATAGTGTGCATTTTTTGCATTAAATAAGAGATCTAGCCCTAAAATGTGTTTTTGAACTCAAGCTGAGCGCTCGTGTCCGCTGCTATCAGTGTCATGGATACAGTGTTCTCTGTGACTGTAACCACTGATGAACATATTCAGTTTTGATGAGAGAGAAAAAACGTAGAACCTGTAACCTCTGACACGCTTGGCAAAAGATTTACCACTAAACCATTAAAGGGGTAATGAACTGGCTTTTTAAATTGTTTTATATTGTTGTCTGAGGTCAACTTATGACATTCGCTTGGTTTTTACATTCAAAAACATCAAAATGAATAAGTAATAGGCTATTTTCTACCCTAGTTTTGAGCCTAGCTCAAAAACGCTCGGTTTTTATGGGCGTCTCGCATTGAAGACTTGGAAGTAAACGCCCACTGCTGTGAGTGGATAACAGTTTTGCATATTATAATGAGTTTCGTGTAATGCGCGAATCGGTGGACGGGGCTAAACCGGCCGTGTTGAAGTAGGCGTTGATCTTCTTCTGCGGGGGTGGTGTTTTATCCTCTTTGTCGTCATAGTTCCCCACTTTTGAGTCGTTTGCTGAGCCTGGTGTCAATAAAAGCTTTTATTGGACTAACAAGGATGTTTTCAGTTCTGAAACTTACAGGATATTCTTATAATTTGATGACCTCTTAGATGTCAAAAGCTCAAGGAAAATTTGATTTCTCAGTTCATCACCTCTTTAAAGAACTCAAACAAAACTTGCGGATCGATGCATTCATTTACGGGTTGAGCAGAGAGGCTCATTCTCTTTTCCTTTTCCTAGTCTCTTCCGACCGCGTTTTCTTTGCTTTTTCCATCGTCGAGTATCACGTCTGAAATGCGCGCAAGTGTCTTCGTGCTTCATGTTGTTGTTGATGTGTGTGACGTCGTTGCCGTAAAGCATGTCGTGATTCTCGCGAGATTTGTCGTGGGCGCTCCTCTCAAACTTGCATTGCTGGTTTTTCCAGCGGCGTCCCCCCCAAGCTTTACTACCAGGATGATTCGCCCTACTATGAGTTTGTTTACCACCGAAATGACTTGGAAGCTGTTATATTAAGGTACAATTCTTGCATAGTGTGCCTTTAACAACACTACCAGTTACAATTTATAGACATTGTAATAAGGATATGAAGTACCTGTTGAGAGTGTTGACAGTCTGTGTAGTTGGATGGTTGAGCTCCAAAAAATCAATAATAAGGCTCTTTGAGGCTTTGGGAGGATTTTTTGACAGTTACAGATTAAAAATAAAACAATTAAGTGAGAATAAAGAACTCTAAGCTCTAACACAAAGAACCATTTTACCGTAAAACAGTTCTTCAGGACGATATGGTTCTAAATAGAACTGTTATTATGTGTGAAAAACCTTAAAGTGCAGCTCACATAATGCTTTCATTCATGGTCATCACACCTTTTCAGCAGATCTGCAGGGAGTAGCTGTCAGCGGTAAGCATTTTCAGCATTCCCTCTGTTTTTATAAGGGCAAAGGAAAACTGGCACGATTGACATCTCGCTCCAACAAGGTCTGGGGGTGCTGGAAAGCCATGAAAAAAAGAAAAAGAAAGAAAACTTCTCTCGTGGTTGGGCTCCCTCACTGATCTCCCTCGTTGTGAGTGTGAGGAAACTGCAGAATCACGGTAAACTGTGATCTGAAGGTCAGTCGCTCTTCCTGCCTTTCTAATGCACCGCTTCAATGGAGCATGCTGAATAAAACTTTCCACTGGCCAAACAATGATTTTTGACATCAGAAAGCTCTGTAAACTAAGGCAGGATGGAGTTGTTTTCAGCAGACTCGGGATTATGGATCAGGTTTGAGCATGCATATACTGCGTGACTGAGGCAGTAATCTCTTAAAGCATATGATTGGAATTTTTGGGGCCTCACCCTTTGTCCACTTTCCATAACTGATTATTTCAGACAGTAGGGCACTTTTAACCCTTCTGCCTTCCTGAAGTTCCCTCCTGCTAATGAAAACTGAACTTTTTATATGAAGTACAATGCAATGTTTAAATTTCTTCTTTGTCCTTTGAACAGTCAGACGTGTGTCTGAGTCACTGTGGCACAGATAGACGTGACAGACAACTCTATACAATCCCTCCAGTGTTTCGCGATTCCACGATCGCTGAATTCAATGCAAAAAAAAACACAAAAACAATCAACAACAAAATGTCAAATTTGTTTGCGATCCTGCATAATTCGCCATTTTACTGGAAAGTAATCGCAAAAATTAAAAGCTCTCACAAAAAAAACGTTCCCTAATTTAATAAAAGTTGTAATGCATTATTTTCAAAAGGATGCCGCAATAGACTATGATAAACTATACAATATATCAAAAATATTATATCGCACAGTCCTGAAATTTGCTCTATGATAAAGGCATTATAGACATAACAGTATGACTTTAAAAGCTGCTTTAAAAAATGAATTGTAATGTGAAACGCGCTTAACAAATAAATTTGGACTTGACTTGAAAGCAGTAAATGAATATCCAGCAATTACATTCTCACCCTTTATGTTGGTCAAATCTGTATGACTTCCTTCACTTTTTTTTTATCTCCATATTTTATTTTATTTTTGCGCTATATTGCAAGTCTTCAAAAGTCATATTCTAGCTTTGCATGAGAAACAGACTGAATGTTCACCTAAAATGACATTTCTGTCATCATTGACTCACCCTCATGAGTTTGTTTGTTTAACAATAAAATGCAGTAAAGTCCAATGTTCTTCAAAATATCTTATTTGGTGTAGCACAGAGGAAAGAAAGGTTTTATACAGGTTTGGAATGACATGAAGGTGAGTAACCGAATTTAAATTTTGGGGTGAACTAGCCCTTTAAGTCTTTAATCACTAATTCCCTTACATCACTACCGGTCACTTAACGTTCTCTAATAATTGAATTAATTACATTTAACATTAACATAAATTACAATGTTAAATCTTTAGCAAATCTCAAAATGAATACTTATTTTGCATACGGTTCATTTTAATGTTGTGATGCTTAAATTCACTTGCTCCATTGGTACCATAACTGTAGTCTATACAATTTGTGCGCTATACATTTCAAGTACAAGTCAATACAATAGCTTTGTATAATTCTGTTCAGTGATGATAGTGGTGCAGAAATGACACTTTTCACCTGTAAACCTGAGGTTAGTGACTCCCCTTTAGATTTTGATTGGTTGCAACAGCTTTTCTCCATCACATAACCACAATTGTGCTCGTGAAAGCCCGTTTGGAGCCGAGACCTGACGGGTGGGCCAACGCAAAATTGTTTGTAATATTGTGCCAGTGTATCTCTTTAAGTGAGATCTGGAGATTTAGCCAAACAATCTGCTTCTTCCTACGCAACAGTCTGGTTTGGCGTCACTGCAGGCTTCTGTTTGTGAACGAGTCTCATGATAAAGAGCTGAATCTGGATGACAGACGACCACATGAATCACAGCTGTGTGTTGGGGGAAGATGATTCGGTTCTCATTATTACGCCATTTGTGACTCTCTTCATCTGGACACTTCATGAACTCCCTGCACCTGATGAAATGCACATTCGTTGGCAGAGTTTTCCATCCGAAGTTCCCACACTTGCTTTACTCTCATTCGAGGGCCATGAACACATTACAAGAATCATGTTTGTGATATCATGACAGGAATTGAAATGATTCAGAAGGTTTTTTTTAATTAGATTCTCATTGCATCAGAATTCCCAGAAAAGGTCACATGTTTTCTCCGTAGAGCAAGCAACCGATGCTTAATCAATCATTTGCATTCGGCCACCGATTGAATCAGCTGTTATCGGCTCGCCGCCCAGAGCGTGTTGGAGCTGATGTGGTGTCTTGACGGATCACGTAATTAGGTCCATCTCTCAAGGAAAAGCCTAGATAATAGCAAGATCACAGGCGATGGAAAAGAGCAGTTGTTTTTCTTCTAGCAGGTTTAATTGAACCTTTGGGCCCTGACATGCCTGAGCAAGAATGTGAGCAAATACTTCTGTATTATGCTTCTGCTCTTATGTAGTTGCACAAGTGATCTCTAAGTCTGGGTTAAACCGATGAAAAGTGTGTTGCACTAGACTTTACATATGAAAGGACTTCAGATCTTGCAATGATTATGGGCAGCAGTATATGAAGTCATTCAACTAATACATCTAAATTGATCAAATTAGTGGTTGACTGATATATACATTTTGTTTAATAGCTGTTGTTGTTACTGATATCGGATATCTGGAGAGCACGGTTTTATGTCTCGCTGCTTCTGTTTTTAATAAAAGAAATAATGGTAACACTTTACTTGAAGGGGTGCATAAGACTGACATGACACCTTCATAATCATGACATGACACATGTGAAGGAGGTTTATGCATGTTTATGACAACTGTCATTAAGTGTCATTTGCTCAATTATTACATTTTTAATGCAAATATGACATTGTTTGAGTTGTATTTGTTATGACACCTTGACATTACTAAGACAACACAACCTGTCATAAACATGACATAGCAGATTCATTATCAAACTTAAGAAAGCACTTAGCTTTATGGGTTAACATTACATTAAACTGTCAGGCGGTTGGTTTTGACATTGGCTGTCATGAGGCATTATAACTGTGTCATGAATGTTTTTCTTGACCTCAACTACAGTGGTACGCATTGAATTTGTCATTAAAATGTTATAATGGCCTTATGGCAGCCAATGTCAAAACCAACCACAGTTTAATATAATGTTAACCCATAAAGCTAAGTGCTTTCTTAAGTTTGATAATTAATCTGCTATGTCATGTTTATGACATATTTATGACAATTTATGTTGTCTTGGTTATGTCAAGTTGTCATGACAAAGACACTGACAGGTTATGATGTATTGGTTTATGTCAAGTTGTCATAACAAAGACATCTCAAACAATGTCATATTTGCATTAAAAATGTCATAATTGAGCGAATGACACTTAATGACAGTTGTCATAAACATGCATAAACCCTCCTTCACATATGTCATGTCATGATTATGAAGGTGTCATGTCAATCTTATGAACACCCCTTCAAGTAAAGTGTTACCGAAATAACTATAAATGACAATAATGAATTTGAAATGTAAAGTAAAAGATAGATTCCACTTTCCTACAGCACCAGCATTGCAAATTGTTCAGCTTTGTTATTTATTCTTTGTGCTAAAAGATGTTTGCATTGTATTTTAGCTATAAATTTGCAGGTCGAAGTTGAAATTTGGTACGCAGCGAAACTTCTAACGGACGCCTGCCTGCATTCCTACTCTTGTAAGTTTGCATACATAGAGAAATCTTTAGCAGTTCGTTTGATGGATAGGAATGAGTAAGGTCAGTTTTTGAGGGTGTGGAAAGAGCTGGATCATGCTGAAATTATATAAAAATGTAGGAAACCGGGACCCGCCTTTCAATGAATGCTTACATCTGCAGCAAACGTTCTTTTCTTAACTTTTTTCTCACGGCTCTCTCTCTCCGTCCTTGCAGTGTGCCGTTTCCATTGACTCCAGTGTACTCTAGTGTGCATGCTTGCATCGTGGTTTGATAACAGCAAAGCAAACAAGGCTGAAAGCGATAAGACTTGATTGCATTAGCGCAATGGCATTTCATCAATCACTGAATGGCCAATGCCATTCTGTTCCCCACCAGCCTTTGAGTTTACAGAGTGGAGACACAAAGCTGATTACACATCTTTGGCCATGATCAGCTGCTCGGCTTCTCTTTAACACACACACTTTCATAGCAGAGGTTTGTCTGACAGGCCTATGGGGAGTCTGATGTCATAAAGGGGCGTGGCCTCAAGGTGGGCCTGCCACTTTTGGGCAGAATGTTTCTCTAGTCGTGTCTTACTCGTTCACTGACTGACTGTGTGGATCAATGGGACATGTGAGTTGACTAAAAAGAGGAATTTCACACTGAAGCACAGGAGGTAAGAAACAATGGTGTCAGAATCTAGGTTTAATGAATGACTGTCCTTGTCTTGTACCTGTAGGGCAGGTAACTGTAATGCAAATCCTTTTGCAGGTCTTGTTCATGCATGTTCATGCACTCAGCGCAAAATGTGTTAGTTTATTCACTTTGTTTGCACTAAGTTGTGAAACCAGTCACACGGCCATATTATGTGTGTGTTTTGGATTTACCTGGAAAATAAGTAACTGGACTTTTATATAATTGAGTGTTGTTGGGTTGCAAAGTTTGTCTGAAGTTTATGAAGTAAAGCGCTAAAGTTAAACTGCATTGTTCCTAAAATATCCCGGATGGACTCCGCTGTGTAGCAGGAAGGTGCCTTTTGGATATTGTTCAGCTCTTTACAACACAAACCCACCTTTCCCCAAAGGGCCAATACTGGAAGCAGCCCGTCACAATGCCCAAGTAGGACGCAAGGAAACCCCCGCTCATTTGTCCCAGATTCACTCGGCAAGCATGCACGCTTTTGAAACATGCTCCCAACAATCTCAGACAACAGTTAGCCTGATCCTTCGGATAATGAAATTCCACAAAGCATTGCATCTGTCGCTCCTCGCATGGCAGCTGCAGTAATGCAGAATGCGAGGAATTCGAGCAGTCTGCGTGTCGGTTCCCCCTGAACTTATTCTACATGTTGTTGTTTCCCAGTATAATACATGTATTAGTGATTTCAGGTGACCCCAGATAGCCGCACTCTCCCTGAGCGCTTTAATAACGCAAGTGGTCTTTGCTGAGTAAGTATTGTAAACATTAATTAGGCTACTGTAGCTGGCTCGCAGCCGCCCACAGGACCACACAGCATTTAATAAAGTTGATGGAAATGGGCGGCAGACACTTAATGTCTGCTTAGCTGATAATATTAACAAAAGACTCATTGCCTCTGTGTTTTAGTTCTGGAGGGTGGGAAGTCATAAACCTATGAAAGTAAAATAGTTTTTGTGTTATAGCTCTCTCTCTCTCTTTGTGTAATTGTGTAATACTCTCTCTCTCTCTCTCTCTCTCTCTCTCTCTCTCTCTCTCTCTCTCTCTCTCTCTCTCTCACACACACACACACACACACTCACTCTCTCTCTCTCTCTCTCTCTCTCTCTCTCTCTCTCTCTCTCTCTCTCTCTCTCTCTCTCTCTCTCACCTTGATGAGTTTAGAGTGATTAAAGGACTAAAGGTGATGTAATTAATGCTTATTTCAGGTTTGAATGGGTGTTAATGACATTTTCAGGGGTTAGGTTATTTATTTTTATTTATCAATTCGGCTGTATTTATTTAATCAAAATTACAGTAAAATCAGTAATGTTATGAAATAACATAGAAACTTGTTTTCTATGTGAATACATGTTAAAATGAAATTTATTCCTGTGATCAAACCTGAATTTTCAGCAGCCATTGCTCCAGTCTTCAGCGTCACATGATCCTTCAGAAATCACAAACTTTATTTATTTTTAATAGTGTATTACATATTATTTATATTACAATTTTCAGCCTTTTAATGGTGTTAAGTGGTTTTTATTTAGTTAAATTTAAACCAATGACACTGTTAAAACCTAGGCTATCTCATACTCGCAACTTTCAATATGAAACTTGATGGCTTTCTTGCCCATTAAGTTCTTTAAAGGGCACCTATTATGCAATATTCACTTTTACATGTTTGAACATAAATGTGTGTTTGCAGTGTATGAACACAACTATGGTAAAAATCCACCCACTCCTTTTTATATTCCCCATGAATCATAAACAGTGTCATTATGACATCGCAATGTAACAAGCCACGCCCCCGACTGGTGTCGAAATCTGCCTATTAGCAAAGTCTGTACACAATCTGCCTTGTTTATCTCCTCACTAGCTAGTGGAAAAACACGAATGTCTCAGCTATGTGATAAACAATCAGAATGTTTTGTTGTTGGCTGTATCAATGAACACAGAACGTGTTTTTCAGTTCCACTGCACTACTTTTCCATTGCTTTTCTATGTAAACGCGCTAGACGGACGTGTTTGACCGTTGCGCCAGTGTCTCGCATCTTTTACAGCGTCTCTGTTTAAAAACACAGTGCTCAAGTTTAATTTTTAAGATGCGTATTTCGACATCTTGCGTTTTCCATTGTCCACTCCTCGCATTTTTAGATTGTGTGTGAATATCACACCAAATAGATGAAATTCCTGTGACATTACACAACTGTACACCGGCACTTGATGTATGTGAGCAGCGCTACGGCTCTAATGACCTGTTTAAAATTGTATTATGATTAATGAGAAATATGGCATATACAAGTAAATCATATTTTGAATTTATCAGATTTCAAAGTAATGCCAATACGTTTATAATAAACATTTTTAATTGCAGAGTTGGTGTTGCTGAGACTGTGATGTATTTGGTCTTATATTTGTCAATGCATTTGCGCTTTAAAGGCTAAAATCAGCTATTTGCAACAACAATTCTAAGTTTATCCATTGATCCTCACATCACAGTACTTTTGGACATTTTTAGCTCAATTTGAATGAAGTACTAATAAAAAACAGCTTTTTTCTAGAGTGACAGAATAACATAGACATGTAGTTGCTAAATGTTTGCAATATTTTCATCGGTATTGTGAATGTCATCCTTAAAGCATCCCAGGATGAAAGTTAGTAGATGTCCAGGAATCTAGACGAGAAAAAAGCTCAAATATAAGAGCGTTTTCATAATTTACATACTTCAATTTGGGGGGAAATGTATTCACATTTTGAGCCAGATCAGTGGGGGGGATGGGGTCTGTGCTGGTATTTCAAATATTCCAGTAATGAGCCTTACGACCTTAGTTTGCTGATGTCTGATGATACGAGATAGTCTAAAAATGTTGTTGTGTGTGTTGAGTCGTTACTGTGATAATGCAGATTACAGCGTAAGGATCTGTATGGTGAACGCATGGCTGCCTGTGCCTGCTTTAAACTTTTGCCTCGCCCTTGTTTTGAGGACTCAGAAAATAGCTGCACATGTTGTTCAGATATTTCCCCCCCACAATAGGTGTTTTGAATATATCAGAGTTGAGGTGCGTTCTGAAGTGCCCTTATGTGACCATATGTCTCTTGAGTTTATGCATTGAGACATTGGTTTGGCTTATTAATGAATTAAATTGTGTGCAAACATTCACTGAGACATTAGTCATGTTTCTTCACTCTGCTGGTCATTAAGTCATTTTTTAATGACATCATGCTGTTAACTTAATTGATTACAGTTGCTTTCTCCATCAGTTTATAGATGGTGTTTACACTACTTGTCATGGTTTCCACAAAAATATTAAACAGCTCAACTATTTCAACAGTGATGATAATAAATGTTTCTTCAGCAAATCAGCATATTATAATGATTTCTGAAGGATCATGTGACACTGAATACATTGAATCACAGGAATAAAGTAGATTAAAAAACATGCAAATATAAAACAGTTATTTTAAATGATAATACTATTTCACACGTTGTACTGTATAAGAGACTTGTTTAAAAAAACAGTAAGAAATCTTACCGACCCCAAACTTTTTTTCTTTTTTTTTTTGCCAAGCAAACTTTTTATTTTTCTTTTTTTTTTTTTTTATTGAACAAATATAACATCAAGTACAGTGTCACAATCAAGAGTAAAAATAAACAACAATAATTCAGAAGACAAAAAGACAGTAAAGGGAAGTAAAATAAAAGCAAGTAAAAATAAAAACCGACCCCAAACTTTTGTAGTCTGTTGTATTCTACATGACAAAAAAAACAACTTAAAATCCAATTTGCCTTTTGAAAATCAGCTTGTAACTGGATTTAAAAGCATACAAATGTGGTTTGCATCAAGTTTGTAAAAACATTTTACTTGACAAATCTGATTTCATGTGATGCTTTTTAGTTCAAGTTACAAAAAAGCAGATTTGTTAAGTTCGTTACTCCAAAAGATCTTTTTTTTTGCTGCCATTGTAAGCAAAGCATGCATGCGTTTGTGTGAGAGCTCTAGTTTATTGAAGATATGTGGTTGTGTTTAATGATAGCTATCTGTGCTGATGATGAATGAGTTTAGATCTCAAGCGATGTGTCACAGGAAAAGGCCTTCCTTCAGTCAAGCTCCGACACGCCGGTGTGTCATTCACTGTTCTGAGATAGTGGTCAAATAGACTGAAGATCCACTCACTGTGATCAGCCTCTCATAGTCATGATATACAGGCCCAGACGTCCATCATTTGCTTGTACTTTCAGATTCACAGCTCTGCTTAAGTCCATTCCACAGATCCCCCCCCACACACACCTCAAAAAACCCCAAAAAAACATGTCAGCTTTTGTCTTTGCAGCTCGGTTTCCATCCAAGCTTCTCATGTCAACAAAACAAGTCAAACAATGCATGCATGCTGTCAGATGTTTCCATGAAGCTCTTTGTCATTTAAATTCTGCTGACAGCAAAACTTCTGCCACGCGTGTCCCTTTCATCTCACTAATGTAGTCTTTTTTTTGGGAAAATTTTATTTTGCTTTTTTCAAATACAAAAAAAACCTCAGACAAGACACGCATGAGGCAACATTGAAAAAAAAAAGAAGAAAAAAAGGGAGATACAATCTAAGACAGTTAGAAAATGAACTGATTCAAATCAAGTCATGTGGTGCCATATTTATATAATTCAAAAGGGGTTTCCAGAGTTTATAAAATAATTCACCCCTGCTTCTCATTGAATATGTGATCTTCTCTAAGGGTGCACAGCTGCAGGTTATCTCCGACAACCACAATCCAATTGGCACATCAGTGTCTGCTTTACATTTCAAAGCAATCACTAATGTAACCTTAAAATGCATCACATATCTGGAATATTCTGATTTGGGAACATATTTAGAAAGGTACACTCTAAAAAATGCTGGGTTGTTTCAACCCAAATTTGGGTCAAATATGGACAAACCCAAATGTTGGGTTAAAAATACAATTAAAAAATTTACAGTTGAAAGTGAAAGTTGGAAGTTGAAGTTGGGTTAAAATTTTAAATTACATTTTTAACCCAACATTTGGGTTTGTCCATAGTTGACCCAAATTTGGGTTGAAACAACCCAGCATTTTTTAGAGTGTAAGAAGAGAACTGGTTCTCAACAGGTTTTGGTTCAGGACTCTTTATTTAACATAAACTCAGACTACATAAAGGGTACAAAAGTAATATTAAATGTTATAAACTGCATAGGCACAACAATAAGTGTTTCAAATTTAATTCAATTTTTGTTTAAATTTCTGTAGTTTAATGCTCTCTGCAAATCGTAATTCATACTGTATATATAAAATATATAATGTGTGTGTGTATATCGCTTGTTTACGTGAGTATACACTATGTATGCAGATAAAGTTTGATATACTTAAGTTGCAGCCAACTTTTTATATAAAGCTGTGCAATAATATAGTTTATATTTTCCAATGATATCAATCATGCAGTCGAGATTTGCTATATAGTATTGGTTTACATGAGTGTATTGTATGTACAGGTGAAGTTGGATGTACTAAAGTTGGATGTACCATATTCAACTTATATATCACTCACTGGGCGATAATGTTTGTTACTATACATTATTACCTGGGAGACGATATGCATTGCAGTATTCAGGAATTACAGAGATTTGATAAAGCTGTTATGGTTAAAGAGGTGGACAGTTGTGAAACATTCAAATATCAACATTGTGTCTCGGTCGATGTTTGTGCAGGTGTCTGCATGTGAGTTGGCCGAATGATTTGAGCCTTCAATGCCCATGGCTCTATTTACTGTTTGAAATACTTTGAAAATTGAAATTATCCCATTAAAAGTAATTTTATATTCATAATATTCCTCTCAATCCACTGCATTAAAGTCCATTCAGGTCGGGTCGAAACCGATACAAATGGAAAGAAGAGAGAGAAAACTACCATTTTGGATTATTTGTTTTTGTCTTAATGCATTCTAGTATTGCCTTTTCTATGAAAGATGCGTACAATGCTGTGTTTTGTTATTTTGGTGTTTTCATAACAGATACAATTAAATTCAATGAATCTGATTGGACGAGCCACGGCACCTTTGAAGAAAAACGCCATTTGTGTAAATAAATCTTCAGATGTATGTTGATGAGCACTTTGGTAGACAGTAGACACTAATGGGACGTTTGCTATTTGAAACGTCTGTTTTAAATGTGTCTGCTTACCGTGTCAGAAACCCTTGTGTTTACTTTGGCCTGCCCTACCAACTCAAACATAACATGCTATGCTAATGCACACTTTTCAGGGGCTTTCCCAACTTCCTGCGTAATGTTTACAGTAGGCCTGTACTATTCCTGACTCTCCACAGGGAATCTTGTAAATCAAATAGAAATCAGGTAATTCGTATAAAATATCGTCTGCTGTTGAGAGACATTTGTGAACTGTTCGTATGTCAGCAGATGGTGATTTATTGTGTTTCCGATGCCCACCATTATTGTTTTTGCTGAACAGAACGTTCCGTCATTTTCTCATCTCTCTGGAGTCGTCATATTTGGATTAATTTGACATTCAAACAAAACCCTTCTGCTTCATATAGCGTAATACAGCCTGAGGTGTTCAATGCCCTATAACCTAAAATTGACCACATTGAGCAACAAAGTTTTTGTACAGTGTCTTATAGTGCTTGGCCTAATGAGATTTAAAGGGGTCATATTATGAGGAATCAAATGTTCCTTGAACTTTTGAGGTAAGAGGCGAGTTCATCCCTAACGTCTTCCCAGTGCAAAAAGAGTATTAATTCAATTTAAGCTGTGAAAAAAAATCCTGTTTTGAAATTTGAAACGTTAGTCTGAGACGGTCACACATGACCACTTTTACACGTCATTGACCCTTTTTGGTGTGTCCAGTCATGGCGAGGTAATGCACAGGAAGAAGGATAGAGACTATTATTCTTAAACAATAGAGGAAATAATTAAGCATAAAATGAGGAAAACCTTGTACTATTTCAAGCTCTGCGTTATAAATCAGCCTGTGCTTGACAGTGGCATGTCCCAGCGTGCATTATTTTGTGATATATGTAGGCTTTGAGGCAAACATGCACTGTCAGAAAAAGTATGGGTGCAATAGCTGTATCCTTAAAATGACTACTTTGTACCTTATTTACCCCTAAAAGCTTCATAGTATAACCGGTAACACTTTATTTTAAGGTGCTTGTAATAAGCAGTAATTAACAGTTAATAAGACACTTATAAGACCTTATAAGATGCATATAAGATGCATATAAGCATTAACTAATGATAATAAATAAATTAAATTAAATAATAAATTTCTCAAGTATCAATACATTGCACTTTTAGAACAGCCGAACAAACATAAATGGTAACACAAACTCCCAGGCCCTTAAAAATTGACCTTCCCAAGAGGGAGTGGTTTCCCTGATCTCTTCAGGGCCTGGACCTTTAATTAACCCTTATATGAAGTAGTTAATGCTTATATGCATCTTATATGCATCTTATAAGGTCTTATAAGTGTCTTATTAACTGTTAATTACTGCTTATTACAAGCACCTTAAAATAAAGTGTAACCGTAGAACCTACTCCAAAGTACTAATATGTACCCTAAGGTACTACTATGAACCTTTTAGGGGTAATTAAGGTACAAGGTTGTCATTTTAAGGGTATTGCCCCATGTGACAGGCTGTTGTACCCCTAATGATAATAACATTTTTGCACATCTTTCTGACAGTGTTCAGTTCAGGATGGGGTTTAAAAACTATAATATATTTTGTATGTGACCGCAGACCTCCAGGCCTTGGTTGAGTACTTATTTCACATGCCAAGATGGTATTTACGTAGAAGTCTAAAGTCACAGCAGCCAAAAGCAATTTTATGTCAAAAGGACAATTTTATGTCATTGTGTTGCAAAATGTGTCAGATCGCAAAAACATGATTTAGCACGCGTTAGTGTTTACACTCTTGATTTTAGTCATTTTTCTCTAAATCTAGTGTGTTTTTAACAGGACAGTGTTTTTGCTACATTAATCAAGCATTAGTGTTTGGGGACCAGTGTTTTGCTTCGCTTCAGCTATGAAAGAGACATCCACTCTTCATTGCGTGTTTGTGTATTTTGGGGACGGAGCAATGAAGGGAGGGGTGTGTTTGTCTGGGTTGATTCCAAATATCAACAGTTTCTCAGAAATTGCTTTCTGCACCTATAACTCATAAATTCAACAGAACATTCGTATGACACTTTTATGTTTTTAATCCGTTTTCTCTTTGTTTAACAGGAGATCATCGAAAAGCAAAGCACCTCCTCCTCCTCCTGTCCAGCAAAGCCTGGATGCTCCATTGCTGAGCCAAAAGCTCCCAGCATACCCTCACCCTGCCATGGACCAGAAGGAAAACCTGCTGGAGCAGGATTTAACACTCGCCGTGGTCCTTCCTGGAGGGGTGGAGAAGACCATCGAGGTCCATGGCAGGTGAGGGGTTTTGTTGGTTGTGTTTTAGGTACATATGGCTGGATTTGTAAACTGCTGGAGTTCACTCGGTAAAGATGTTACATTTTCAGCAGGGAAGATGAAAGAGGAGAAGAGACAATGAACAGTTTTAATCAAACAAACAAGATAATCCAAAAGAAATCGAGCAACTTAACTAGACGCAGGTGAACTCAGTGGGTTACTATTGAAACCAAAAGGACACAGGACATAAACACAGGAAACTCGAACAATGATATGACAGGAATAGAAAAGCTTCAAGATAAGAGTCTCTGAACAGAAATAAACACAACTAGCTGACAGAGAAGTGAAAAGTCAAAGTGATTTAACAATATAGTCGGAGTTCCCGTGGATTCTTAAAGATATTTCAAAATTGAAGACCGTTAAAAGTCTCAAATTTTACAAAAATGTCTTGGATTCATAATACTTGAACCGCTCAATCAGTGTTATTTTAGCATTATTTATATACTATCATAGTATTTATTAATATTTTGGATTAGCTTTTAGTTTTAGTTTTTTAGTTTTAGCTCATTTTAATTTTAGTTAAAGCTTTAGTAATTTTGTTATATGCTTTTATTATTATATATTTTTTAAAATATATTTCTATTTAGCTCTAATTTATTTTTGTATCAGTTTTAGTACTTCAATTTTTTTAGTTAGTTGCCAAGGCAAAACGTAAGTTTTTCGTTTAATGCTTTTTTTTTTATTCCAAACATTATTTTATTTTCCAACAATGCCCATTTATCCCTCCACTGTGCTTTTACTATGTTTGTTTTTGTGCCCCATTTTCAAATAGTTTTTTTTTTTAAAGCATAAATAACTCAATTACATTAAGTTTAAGGCTTAAAACATGAACAAAATAAAAACATTTGCTAGTTGGATAAGAAAAATGTAACTTTATTCAACATATATTCTTTAAAAACACACTTCAGCTTTAAATAATGTCACAGCATTGTGCTCTGCAAACAACATTGAAAAAGATTGTGTTGACTTTGGTTGACACTGGAGTTTCCCTCCATCCAGAAGTAATAATTGCCAATATTTGAGAAAAACTACATTGTAAACAAATTACAATATACAGATGTGCTTGAGGAGTTTGTTGGCAAACCTTTACACAAGACTGGACATTTGTTGCTTTTGCAAAACTCTTTATTAGGCCACGATGCCAAAAACGTCGGCTATGTTAATGTTGTGTACCCGTTAACAAATATGTAGAAGCACCCCTGACACTACTCACATACTGTATCATCTCTCATGATGATCTTACAAATCTAGTGCTTTACTTATTCAAATACCACTGTTCAGAGAGTTTATGATGATGTAATCATGTTGCCTACAAACTATTTTGAACATGGCGCATGTTTGGCAGGATGGAATAAACATTGCAAAAATTACAGTTTGAGCCTGAGCACATGAAACATTGGTTTACTTGCAGCTGTGTCCGTTTCTGTAGCCCTAACAACCTGAACCGTTAGGGATTATTAAAGTAACTTAATACAAAAATTCTCAAAGCTGAGACGATTTTACGGAACTTTACTTTTAATGAATATGGTACACTTCTGCGTGGAAGGTGTTAATCTCTTAGCCATGCAGTATATATGAGATCATGAAGATTCTCAGATGATTGCTGTTATGAAACTAATCAGATGATTGCTGCAGTGAGTCAGCTGGGTGGGGCAGCATGTTTCTCAGAGCTCCTGCAACTAATCTGGGTTGGTTTGGGTACAAAATGACGTTAGAGAGTTATACTGCATCTCGTTATGCTGTTTGTGATTATCATTAAACACTTGATCGATTTCAGCAGTTGGATCATTTGCTGTGCTCTTTGTGCCGTGTTTAGTGTCAGGGTGTTTTCTGTCTTCGACACTTCATCTCAACTGTTAAAGGTGTGCTAGTGGGACTTACTTAAACTAGGCTAAATAGAATTACTTTGATATTAATAGCATTACTTGAATATTAATAGCATTTCTTAGACAGATACACAACTCTATCTGTCTGTCTGTCTGTCTGTCTGTCTGTCTGTCTATCTATCTATCTATCTATCTATCTATCTGTCTGTCTGTCTGTCTGTCTGTCTGTCTGTCTGTCTGTCTGTCTGTCTGTCTGTCTGTCTGTCTGTCTGTCTGTCTGTCTGTCTGTCTGTCTGTCTGTCTGTCTATCTATCTATCTATCTATCTATCTATCTATCTATCTATCTATCTATCTATCTATCTATCTATCTATCTATCTATCTATCTATCTATCTATCTATCTATCTATCTATCTATCTATCTATCTATCTATCTATCTATCTATCTATCTATCTATCTATCTATCTATCTATCTATCTATCTATCTATCTATCTATCTATCTATCTATCTATCTATCTATCTATCTATCTATCTATCTATCTATCTATCTATCTATCTATCTATCTATCTATCTATCTAGACTGCACTATTTGTGCTTTTACATTATGTTGCTAAAGTATTATTTCTTTTTCCCGGCACAAACCTGATTTCAGGCAATCCGTCATCACATTTAATCATTGTTTCAATCTGTTCTTTGATCCCGAATCACCTGTATGAAACCTAATTTTCCTAAGTTCAACTTTTTGCCTGCTTAATGCTAAAACTGAAACCAAATTCAACATAAAGGCATTAATAATCAAATTCTTCACCTGCCTTTCTAAATGTGTGCCACCCAGAGTTGCTGGCCTCTTTCTTAGCAGGATTAAATTATTGGCTCTGTGTTTCCAAAGGTTTCTCAGATCCTAAGATTCCAAAAGCAGCTGGAAAGCTTTTTGTGTCATAAGCTGTCTCGAAAGGATTTTCCACACTTTCAGTATGCAATGTGTCAAGCATATAGGTCATAGTTTTCACTGAAGCCTAACAGGAGTCAATGGAAAAGAAACCACATTTGAAATGATCCTCACTGTTTGTTAATGCAGTGTTAAAGGAACAGTTCTGTCTTTATTTACCTTTATTTACCTTTATTTATCTTTATTTACAACAACGGTTCGTGTGTTCCATGGAATACCAAAATAATTTTTTTGTAGAGAAGAAAGGCTTGGACAAATTCTTCTGAATTTCTCTGTGTTCACATGACTATATTGTTATTGTCACGAACACTTGAAAAACAGTCAATGGAACTTCCTTGATATGGATTGCCAAGACTTCCCTGCAGCAAAATAGCATTAATGCAAATACTTGATACTTCACAGATAACAAAGCTTGTGTCGGAGTCACATGTTTCCTGGGGCTTTGGCTTTCATTCAACAACAAAATATAATGGAAAAATGATCTTTCATAACTTTTTGAAACCGTAAAACACAGATGCTTGTGTCCTGAAGGAAAAGTTCACCAAATAATGGCATTTTTGTCCTCATGTATTTAACTTCACATCATTCCCTCCAACCCAATTTTATGTCTTCTGTTAAACACAAAATGAGATTTTATCAGAATGATTGGTGGCAATTGATATTTAAAGTTTGCTCTGCTTTTGCATGTTTTTCAGCAAACCCATGATGGACCTGCTGGTCATGCTTTGTGCTAAGTACCACCTGAACCCTTCTGGCCACACCATAGAGCTCGTCACCACCAACAGGAACAATGTGAAGTTCAAACCCAATGCCCTTATCGGAGCCCTAGGGGCTGAGAAGATCCTGCTAAAACCGAAAGGCATGGAAGACAAAATCAAAAGGACAGGATCACTTATGCCTGAGGTATATACGCCACTGTATCTTAAACATGAATTAAACACAAAGTCCCCTTGAAATCAAAATTGATTATGAAACGACTTCAGCTCCATAAGCAGCTCTATAAAAGATAATAGTGTCAGTATTCAGCTCAACACTCTTAATTCAGTGTTGGTCTAGTTCAATAACAGTGGCAGTGTTGCAAAGTTAATCATTTATGATAATAAAAAAAAAGAATTATGTGAAACAGTAGGCACTATTGCAAACAGTGGCTTAGCACTCGACCGTTCTCTACGACACTAATAGTAGTAGGGCTGCAACTAACGATTATTTTCATAATCGATTAATCAGACGATTATTTTTTCGATTAATCGGATAAAAAAAATCAATTTGATTTTTTGTTTATTATAACTAAATAAAACCCTAAATCAGGGTATTTATCTGTAAAAGTGTACTTTAAAAAGTGCAAAAGCCACACATTGAGTTTTACTAATATAAATATTTGCATTGTTTTTAATGCAAATTGACAACCATGATTAATGTAAAAAAAATATATATATTTATCCAACATATTATGTTTTAACACAATTTTTGTTAAAACAAATTTACACAGACATATTGTTCAGATGTGAAGATATAAACTAAAAACATCTCAAATATATAATTCATTTAATTTCTATTTAAAATTAATTGAATTATAAGGATAAATTGATCAAATAAATATAGAAAGACTGAAAACAAGCGTGTGAACGTAGAGCCGTGTGTGTGTGTGTGCGTGTGTGCCTCATGAAGCGCATGTAAGACAGAGAGCATCATGATTGGCCTGTTTCAACCAATCACCAGTAAACGTAAGCAGACCAACTAATCCATAATGACATTCGTTGACAAAGTTTTTCATAATCGATTATTCTTGATTTTATCGATTAGTTGTTGCAGCCCTAAATAGTAGTATGCTAGCGTGCTATTCTGAATACAACTAATAAATGTTTTAATCAGTTTTCATCTTGTATATAACTGGCTATTTTGTAGTTTTATTTAATGCTTATTTAAAAATGCCTTTACTTTTCACTGATTCTGATTCGTGCGCTTACTATAACCACACGTAACAACGTCACATTTGCAAAAACGTTCATATGCCCGCAGGGCCGTAGCTAGAGGATTCGGGGCCCCCTGAAAAAATATTGATGTGGGCCCCCACCACCCTCCACCAATATCATATACTGTACAATAGATGAACATGGAGGCCCACATATAACAGAAGATGGTGATGTTGTTGTGAAACCTTTATTTTAAAAGTTAAATGTTTATATAAAAATTACAACTAATAAAAACTAACAAAAAGCAAGAAATTGTTAAATAATAATAAAACCAATTTTTAAAAAGTAATATTCCCCCCCCCCCCCCCCCCATCAGTCTGTTATAATTCATAAATCAAAAAGTAAACATTTAGAAATTGACAAGAATGCAGTCTAATTAAAAAAATAAAACCATATTGCCTTATTTTTTAATAAAGATAATATGGAACTGGTAATATTATTAAATAAAGCGAATACATTTATTCATCCAAGTGCAGTGTGTTGTATTCGTGTTTTCTCGATGTTTTAAATATCATCAGCCGGCAGGTCAGATGCATAATGCAACGCGTCGTGACTCGTGTAATTTTTTTAAAACTCTATTTACAATAGTGTAAAAAGACAGGAATTTAGACCACGTAATCATTCGGTCGATTGTGGCGCGCACCGATAATAAAAAATGACTGTACACGGCAGACTGTAGACGGAAGTTTTCTAATTCCCAGCGAAATAACAATATATAACCGGTCTTTAAGAACGTCTTGATCGACTGGGATACAACCACTCTCCTTGCCTCCCTCTCCGTCTTTTCCTGGCATTTCTGGTACCTGATTTTTGTTTTCTTTTCCCCGACATTTTTCAGTCAGTCAGTCTCCTGCTCTTCCACCAAGTTCATCGTTAACTTCAGGCTGCCGCCTCAACTCTGATTGGTTCTGTTCACGAGCTGGGGTGGGACTTACAATTTTATTGGGTCCCCCTGGGCAGCAGGGGCCCCCTATAATTGTCACCACCTTTCACCCCACTAGCGACGGCCCTGTATGCCCGCCTCCAGAGCAAGACATCGACAAATAGTTATACATCATCACACCATAGACCCGCCCACTGGCATTCAGTCGCTTTACCGTGCGTTCACACCACCGCCGGCGAGAGCGTCAAAGTGGCCGGAAGTCATTCATTTTCAATGAGAGCCGCCGGCGAGCTCCAGCGAGGACGGTGAGAGCGTGGAGGAGAGTTGAAGTCAGGTCAACTTTACGGTAATGAGCTATGACGTTGTTCGGCGGCAACCAATCGGAATGTAGAAGTCCTCCGCTTGAGAGGATTCCAGAGAACGCAGTCCTGTAAACTTTGGTTCGGACCACATTAGTTCCCAAGCAAAATGAAGGAGAGGCTGATCATGTGAATTTGATAAGAAGCCGCGCAACACGATTTATAGGCAAAGTTTTTGCGCTAGAATGCTTGTTTTTCAGCGGGAATGCAAATTAGATTAGCACTTAGCCATGAACACAAAAGCCACACCACACAAATGGCTTTTAATTGGATTATTTCATTAGCAAACATGTAACTATAATTGTTAAGTTCTTTCCATCGATCAATTTCTTGCTTTCACATTTTAAAGATTTCATGAGGTTAACTTAAAGGATTAGTTCACTTTAAAAAAAAACTTTTGCTGATATTTTACTCTCCCCCATGTCATCCAAGATGTCCATGTCTTTCTTTCTTCAGTCGAAAAGAAATTAAGATTTTTGATGAAAACATTCCAGGATTTTTCTCCATATAATGGACTTCAATGGGGTCCAAACGGTTCAAGGTCCAAATGACAAAGCTTCAAAGGGCTTTAAACGATACCAGACGATGAATAACGGTCTTATCTAGCGAAACGATCGGTCATTTAAAAAATAAATAAAAAAGTTTAAGTTTTATAAGCACAAATGCTCGCCTTTCTCTGTTCTGTGATAACTCTTACGTGACGTCACGAACGCGCATCACAGAACAGAGAAAGGCGAGCATTTGTGCTTTAAAAAATAAATACAAAAGTTTAAGTTTTATAATGACCGATGGTTTCGCTAGATTAGACCCTTATTCATCGTCTGGTATCGTTTAAAGCCCTTTGAAGCTGCACTGAAACTGTCATTTGGACCTTGAACCGTTTGGACCCCATTGAAGTCCATTATATGGAGACAAATCCTGGAATGTTTTCATCAAAAACCTTAATTTCTTTTCGACTGAAGAAAGAAAGACATGGACATCTTGGGTGAGTAAATTATCAGCAAAAGTTTTTTACCCTACTTGTGGCCAGTCTGCACAAATAACAATCAACATGCTTGTTTGCTTTGCGGCACCTTTAAATAAAGTATAAAAAAAGACCAAGCATTAAATCTACGTCAGAGCGTCCACAAATCTTTCTACGGCGTTGTTGGCAGGGCGGCGAGAGCGGATTTTGACCCTCTCGCCAGCGGTGATCGCACAGTAATGGTTGACATTTGCCTACACTGGATGTGAGCGTCACGTCAAAAGCAAATAAAATCCATTATAATCACTGATGCTGTCTACACTGGATACAGTATACAGATGTGTGTTCAGTTTCTGACACTCCACACACTTCAGTCTGCCGACAACAGGACAAATGGAAGAGTGAAAGAACGTTTGGCGCATCAAGTTTAAACAGATTGTTTGCACCTCTGTACAGACTTTAGAAGGATCCCAGTATCAGAAACAAGTAGATGGTGTATTTTAAACGCATCCCGGATTGCGTCACAGCATTTTGTTTTTTAAAAGAGGCACAGTATAATGGAAAGTTCGCAAAGAAACTTTTGTTAAAAGATGAAGTAGCAATTTTGTATTGAATCTGACAGCAGCTGCATCACAACCGTGAGTAAATGCATTGTCTGTAAGTGACGGTTTTATTTGGGTAATGTTTTCAAAACACTTAGTCGCGTGCAATAGTGAGTGGGCCTTGATACTGTTTCCTATGCAATGACGTTAGCCAATCATAACAGTGGCTGTTTACTGACAAGCCTTAAAGGAGCCGCCGCTTAAAAACTGATTATGTCAGACAGAGGGTCAGAATGAAGGTTTAAAATAGTTTCCCAGGATATATATTAGTTTTGTTTTCTTTGTACAAAATATGTATTAACATTATAAGTGAACCTCAAGGAACATTAAAATAATAATAAAAATCCATGTCATGACCCCTTTAACAGTGCTATCTAAATAAATGTGACTTGACGGATATTACTTCTGTTTTAGTTGTCACACTGTAAATGAAAGGTTCATTTGTGCCGTTTTGTATTCTGCACATTACAGAAAATACATGCATAAAATTAGCATATTGTGCACAGCACATACTATATACTTTAGCAACAGTAAAAATCAACCAGAAACATGTATTTAGAAAGTAAATAAGATCCATTTTGAGGCTGACTAAGCAGAAAAGTAAATCTTTAAACGGTGTTTAGTCATTAATTAATTTAGTCATAAATAAAGGCATATTTGTTTTATCTAGATGATTGAAAGAAGCAGAGCATGGCTGTACAGCATACTAACAATTCACTTCATAACGAATGACAAACAATATCACATTACAGCAAAACAAAAAAGCATGTGGCCGTTGGATTTTATAAAAAGGGTTTATAGCAACAAATCTCAACCAGGGGGCCTCAGCAAACTTCCAACGGGACCACATGATGACTTGAGTATTTAAATTAATAAAATAATATGAATGTATCTATTAATAATCTAACCCTAATCTAAATTGAAATGCTAAAAAAACATCAATCTTTTAATACCAAGCTACCACTATATGGCAACCCCGTACTTAAATTCTTCTCTCTTCTCTTTCAGGCAACCGTACGATTAGTGATAAACTTCAAGAAAACCCAGAAAACCATTCTCAGAGTGAGTCCTCGGGTTTCTCTACGAGAACTGCTTCCGGCTATCTGTGAGAAATGTGAATTTGACCCACAGACCACAGTTTTACTACGAAATGTCCACTCGGAAGACACTTTGGACCTGAGAAGCTCCCTCAATGACTTCGGTCTGAGGGAAGTGTATGCAAGAGACACCAGAGGTCAGAGCCCAGTGTGTGTTTATGCTAAGTACATTAAAATGACTCAATCATGCAGGACTGGTTTTCATAAGGTGACATTGAGATACTCTGCAAAACATTTTCATTATACTGTGCTCTTGGGTTTGCTTCTTTTCTCGCAGTTATTAGCCCTGTAAGTCCTATAAGTCTGCCTCCATCTCCTA
Organism: Rhinichthys klamathensis goyatoka; assembly: GCF_029890125.1. Taxonomy (NCBI): domain Eukaryota; kingdom Metazoa; phylum Chordata; class Actinopteri; order Cypriniformes; family Leuciscidae; genus Rhinichthys; species Rhinichthys klamathensis. The sequence goes on from NW_026606935.1 coordinate 224,575, forward strand.
CTCACTCAGGTAAGTGACATTTACATTACGTTTTCCATTTTAAAAGAATAGTTCATCCGAAATGAAAGTTGTCATTATTTACTCACCCTCATTTTATTCTAAATTCCAAAATGATATAAAGTTGAAATATTGTTTATTTTTGCATGAACTATTCCTGTAAGTAAGAAATGAATACTGTCTAACTACTAAATGCATTAAATCACAGAAATATTTCATCATGGGAGAGAGAAAATCAAGAGGGAGAAAGAAAATAAGCGGACTTTCAGCTTATTTCGGAAAGGAAGTAAGAAGCAATCTGAACAGGTGAGTTATGAAATCCTATATGTATATAACAAGGAACGATAACATGCTTTGAGATTTTTTTTTTTTTTGGTGACGTTAAGATAAGGTCAAAGGCATGTGTGTTTTACATTTCTTTGTAAACATTCCCTGAGCACCAGTGGTCATATTTGTTTTATGCAAATGTATGCTTACTTGATTGGCTCACCTGTGGGACTGGCTGGGAGTGTGCTGACTTACGATTGGCTGTCTCTCGTTAAAGTCTATGACCGTGAGTGCACCGGCATCTCCAGTGCACAGGAAACAGAGGCCGGTCAGCATGAGTTCCTTCAGCACGCATTCACGAATAACATACGATTCCAATACCATGCCCTCCGACACGCCAAAGAAACGACGAGCCCCGTTGCCACCTAGCATGATGTCGCAGAGCATGCCTAGTGACCTCAGTCATAACCACGGGGATGTGCAACCTGATGGCAACCAGGTATGTAGCGCTGTTCTGGGATTCAGTTAATATTTACTAGGAAAACTTGGCTTGAACATGCAGTGGAGTCCAAAAGTCTGAGATCAGAGTGAAAAATTTTCATGTAAACAAAGTTTTTGAGGAAGAATTCTGCACTATTCTTAGGTGACTAATCAAATGCAAGTAATTGAGTGACATTGGTTTTGTGGCTCTTTGTACAGATGGTCATATGTGTTTCGTCCATTGAAGCTGAAAGATGCTCTTTGGATCTTCTTAAATCATCCTTGAGAACATGATCATCAGGTTTTGTTCATGTAGCTCCATCGCTACTATCATTAATGCCAAAGACACACAATCCAGATACTAAGACATTCTCAAATTCAGACACAAATGTATTTTTCTGATATGACTTGTAATGTGTACATTTTATGAATGTTTTTTAAATTAGAAAAGAACACAACATAGCAGATATGTTCACTAGTGGTCTCAGACGTTTGGAACTAGTTGTGCAAAATGCAGTGACCCCAAAAAAGTATTTGGACACTTAAGCCTACATGAGCCTTCGTTATTGTGGAAGTCTTTTAAAGACAAAAACTTGACAAACTATATTTTGTTTGATTTTATAAAGTTTTGATATTATTTTATTTGGGTTTCTATAAAACAAACTATAGAAAATAAAATATATGCAATGACATTCAGACATTTTTAAGTTTCCAGACACTCTTTTGGGCTTCATTGTCTTGGAAGTCTTTTAAAGAAAAGAAAAAAGATTCGGTAACCTGTTATTTCATGACCTCAGTTCAGAGACCAAGTATCTATGTATAAACGGCACTTTGCAAAAACAATGAGCGGTTAAACCTTGCTTTCACAGTATTTGTTTTGTTTCTACGTAAACTCGGCGCTGGGTTGAGTCATTTCATCACCTTGTCATTAGGGAATGTGGTTACGTTTTCCACAGGCAAATATTTGGAATTATATGTCACATTTATTACTGTCCCTCTGCCTGCTTTCCAAAGAATATGGCCCCTCTGAGCCGGGGATCCTCGACAGAGTCGTCCTTCAAGAAGTCTTCCACCAAGCGTAAGGCCCCCCCGCCCCCCATCTCGAGCAGCCCAGCCTCTCCTGATGAGACCACGCTGGACAGAGGCATGACAGGTCGGTCTGAAGACTTTCTGAGAGTATGCTTGTGTTCACCAGCAGTTTCAGGGGTTTTCTTGCCTCAAAATGGTGGTAGCTTCTGCGCACTGCATCCACACAATCATTACATTCGGATTCACTACATAATTGAAATTAGTCAATTACTTAATAGCACTTTATGTTAACAAATAGAATGTAATGTTATTGTTAATTATTGAAACATCTGGAGGTACCTATGGAATTTGATTTGTTTTTTTTTTGCCATGTAAACAATTAAAAAAAATTATATTAATATAGTTTTCCTACAAAATACTATAGTTATTAAAAAAAGTTACATTTACTTATTAATATTACTTTATTTATTATTATATTATATTATAGTTTCTATAAAACAAACTATAGAAAATAAAATAGAGTAGCCAAACACATTTAGAAACTATAACTACAACTGCTATAATTGTAATAAAAATGAAGTATAGACTTTAATATTGTCCTGAAAAAAAGTTATATTATTAGTTATGTAGAATGTTTAATATTTAAAAAATATATATTTTAATGCAGGAACAACCCTGTGTTTATATGAGGTAAGAAACAAGAATTTAGTATCTTGGCTATTTCATCATGTTTCGTGCTCTGTAATCTGTTGGCAGTGGGTGGAAAAGTAAAAAAGAAAGTAATTATTTAAAGTTCAGGCTATTATTGTGTCATTATTCAGAGGATTTTTTGTGTGAAAGGGCTTGAATGAGCACAACAGCTGTACTTTGAATGGGTGGGCATTTGGGGACAGTGCAGATGGGCCAGTGTGTGTTGCCTTTGACTTTGTGTGTTTTGTCTCCACCTATTGGTTGAACAGACCCATCACCACTTTCTCTGATTTGATCTACAAGCCCGGGGGGATATAAATATATTTTATTCACTATTTGAAAAGTAGCTATAAATCAAATTACCCAATGTTTGTGTGTCCCATTTATGCGAGTAGCATTAGGAAAGCTTAGCAACATTCTAACATCTAAATCTATCTAAATCTCAGAAGGCAGTGGTCTAGGTTTCGGATCTGGGCTGTGGTGTGCCTGAGTTGGGTGGTGGCTGGGCTGGTGAGAATTTACTCGATGTAACACTCGTTTAAATGTTTGCAGCTGTATTAGTTAGACACTTTCTCACACTCGTACACACGTACGGGCAAACAGTTGCAAATGGGCCACAGCTGTGGTGTGTGTGTGAGTTACTCCTGGGTGTAAACACAACTATGACATTTCATCAGAGATGTTATATGAGCAAACGTGATTACGCAAGTGTTCAACCTGACATTTCCCTGGATGGAAATCATGAGGAATTGGACAATTCTGTTTCCAATTCCATTGAACGTTTGCGGCTCCCTAACGATAATTTAAGTACGTAATAGTTACGTATTAATAATAATAGATCTATCTATCTATCTATCTATCTATCTATCTATCTATCTATCTATCTATCTATCTATCTATCTATCTATCTATCTATCTATCTATCTATCTATCTATCTATCTATCATTGTCTGTCTATCTATCTATCTATCTATCTATCTATCTATCTATCTATCTATCTATCTATCTATCTATCTATCTATCTATCTATCTATCTATCTATCTATCTGTCTGTCTGTCTGTCTGTCTGTCTGTCTGTCTTTCTATCTATCATTGTCTATCTATCTGTCTGTCTGTCTGTCTATCTGTCTGTCTCTGTCTGTCTATCTATCTATCTATCTATCATTGTCTGTCTGTCTATCTATCATTGTCTGTCTGTCTATCTGTCTGTCTATCTATCATTGTCTGTCTGTCTGTCTGTCTGTCTATCTGTCTGTCTCTATCTATCTATCATTGTCTGTCTGTCTATCTGTCTGTCTATCTATCTATCTATCTATCTGTCTATCTGTCTGTCTGTCTGTCTGTCTGTCTGTCTGTCTGTCTGTCTGTCTGTCTGTCTCTGTCTGGCTATCTATCTATCTATCTATCATTGTCTGTCTGTCTATCTATCTGTCTATCTGTCTGTCTATCTGTCTGTCTATCTATCTATCTATCTATCTATCTATCTATCTATCTATCTATCTATCTATCTATCTATCTATCTATCTATCTATCTATCTATCTATCTATCTATCTATCTATCTATCATTGTCTGTCTGTCTGTCTGTCTATCTGTCTGTCTCTTTCTATCTATCTATCTATCTATCTATCTATCTATCTATCATTGTCTGTCTCTCTGTCTGTCTATCTGTCTGTCTCTGTCTGTCTATCTATCTATCTATCATTGTCTATCTATCTATCTATCTATCTATCTATCTATCTATCTATCTATCTATCTATCTATCTATCTATCTATCTATCTATCTATCTATCTATCTATCTATCTATCTATCTATCTAGATTCAGGTTTTGCATAATGTGTTAATTTTAATTCAGTTTATCATAAGACTGTCCACAAGTCCTCTACAGGAAATAGGGCATAGTAGAAATGTATAAACTTAATTTATTATGTAAATCACTTGTTTAAATCAGTTATTTTCTGTTGATTGGACTTTTAAAAGATCATAATGACTTGGTGCTTTCATTATATTTTCCGACCCATGAAACAAATGTAATCTTTTCATAAATTTTCACGCTGGAAGTGAGCGATGCAACAAAACCGGTCCTGTTGTAATCGATGCATGGTTGAAAACTTTGCTATAAAGCTTTGTTGATTTTAATGGGAGCGTTGAGCATGTCGCTCATGCAGTGTACGTCTTTGGACAAAACTTCTCTATGAAAGCAGCACTCATAAAAATGCATAGTTTTGTCAAATGCATTTTTTCTATGAAGTAAACAGTGCTGTCTAATCAGGGACCGAAATCTGCAGGCAAACTTTTCTCATTGTTCATAACTATAAAAGGCAGCCTTTTGAGACCCAGCAGGGATCATTCACTTCTTACAAGTGTATTTTATGAATTCTTTTGCAACTTTTGCTTAGTTGCATTGAGTTTCAGAAGGCTTTCCCCAATGCAGGCTCAAGTGAACACTGATTGGCTGATGGCACTACAAGAAGCCCTGAACGCTTTACTCTTTACCCTGTTAGCCTTCAACCACGCTTTTGAAAAATGGCATACCCAAAATAAAACCGATATAGTTCATGAACCCTTTGCACTAAGAGCATAAGTATGGTCTCATTTGAAAGAGGACACTTTGCAGTTTATTGTAAAGTCATAATTATCTTGAAATATTGTAAAGTATTATAATTATTGTCATAATTAAACATTATTTTATAAATAGCTTCAAAGTTTTATAAAGTTTGTGGTGCAAATTTCCCCGTTCAGCCTCAGTCTTCCCTGCACACATTCACACAGACATTGTCAAATGCCCTTCTTGAAAAAGGAAACATTTCAGTGAGCTTTACTACTTAAAATTATTGATAAAAATATGCTCAGCTAGGTGGCAGGTGCATCTTAGGGCTAGCTAGCATGTTAGCTTAGCATACCATCAATGCAAGACAATTTAGGAGATTAAAACCATGTTTTTGCTCCAAACTTTATAATGCAAGTCAAGTGTTTTTAATAACCTTCTGTGATCTGCACAGTCAAAGCACTGCCTTTTGGGTAACATTTTTTAAATATTACTCCTCTCTATAGAAATTCGATGTAAACATATGAGAATCTATCAATATTTCTCAAAATCTGCACAATTTTGAACTAAAAGCCCTGAGGAACGTTGTTTTGTCAAGCGCTTTCATGACGACCGTACAGGATTTGTTTTTGTTTTTCTGAATGGGAGCGGCTGACGCTCATAATTCATATTAAAGGTACTATTGACTAATTTTTTCTTTTTTATAACTCCTGAAACATATTAAGACATACCTGCCACTATAAGATTTTCAGAATAAAATAGAGGTCAAATACTGACGCTTGAGTCTTTGATCTTTTTAATGATGTATAGTTTTTCGGGGTGATTACAATCGTTTACAATTGTTTACAAAGAATGCTTCAGTGCGCCGTCGTCCTCGTGAAGTTTAAGAGGATGATTACAGTTATGCTTACAGTCAGACTTTCTAATGACTGAGAAAGAAAATAAATATATAAAGAGCCAGAAACACTTAAAGGGATACTCCACCGTTTTTTCATATTAAACTATGTTATTCCCTTAACCCTCTGGGGTTGTTCGGCCCAAATGGACCCGAATCATTCAAATAATTTTTTTTTTAAAATCACAGCTTCTTCGGAATGGTCAGAAATTTGGTGACTTTGTGAGACACCCCTCGCTGCAGCCTGTAGCACGATGACGTAGCTGGATGGTCCAATACGTATTGGATGGAGGTGTGTTTTGCTGACGTCATATACGCATGCGCAGTGTCGATCTCTGGATTATAATTCGCATGCGCTGGTTTTAAGTGACATGTATGCTCAATATTGTACTGATATGATGTTCTAACCTGTGTAGTATAGTAGCCTACTGCTAAATAGTAATTATTGATAAATAAGTAATTATTTACATAAATGGGATGCTTATCCGAGTTTCACACATAGGCTATGCAAAATAGTTAATTTTACAACATTTTAAATCACATGATTTTAAACCTAAATTTGATAGATTAATAGCATGTCCTCAGCACCGCAAGTTTTTTTTTTTTTTTTTTTTAAAGCCATTTTTTTTTATTCAGGTCACATTTGCTGTTGAGTGGAAGCAAAAATGAATCAAGTAGCCTAATTGTCTTTGTAATTTTAAAGGTACAATACAATAAAGTCTGTAAACATTTTAAGATACCAGAACACATTCAAGGGAAAATGCAAAAATAATAACAGCATCAAGAAAATAAATCTTGTCAGATGTAAAAAAAAAAAAGGGAAAAAAAGTGCTTGATATTTTGCCTGGTAAGAGTTCCTTCTTTAATGGCTATAGCCTACTCATTTTTCCACAGTGATCTGTAGCCTGGTTCCTCTTAATTTGCTGTTCAGTGTCTGCAATATGGTAGGCTAGAAGCTTGTTTTCGCCACAGAGTGAGAAATAAAAAAGGTAACTTTTTATCTCACTACTCTGACTTTTTATCTCAGAATTGAAGTCGCAATTGCAGGTTATAAAGTCAGAATTGCGTGATATAAAGTCGCAATTGCGTGTTAAGTCAGAATTATGAGATATAAACTCGCAATTGCGAGGCTTGAAATTCTGGCTTTATAATAGCCTGCGCAAATTGGAGATATAGGCTAAAGTCAGAATTGCATGATATAAAGTCTCAATTGTGTGTTATAAAGTCAGAATTGTGAGAGAACTATTCTGAGGTAAAATTTGACTTTATAACTCGCAATTGCGAGTTTATATCTCACAATTCTAAGAAAATATGTCAGAATTGATAGATATAAAATCTTAATTATGTGTTATAAATTCAGAATTGCGAGAAAAAAGTCAGAATTTCGACTTTATAATACCAATTGGGAGATATAAAGTCAGAATTGCATGATAAGTCGCAATTGCGTGTTATAGCCTATACAGTCAGAATTGTGAGATATTAAACTATTCTGAGGTTAAAAAAATAAGTCATTTTTTCCCTTAGAATTTGACTTTATAATTCGCAATTGCGAGTTTATGTCACAATTATGAGAAAAAATGTCAGAATTGGGAGACGTAAACTCCCAATTATGTCAGGCCTATTATAAATTCAGAATTCTGACTTTATAGCACGCAATTCTGACTTTATTTCACGCAATTCTGACTTTATAACATGCAATTGAGACTTTACATCTTGCAAACTGACTTTATTTATCAGAATTGTGAGATATAGTCAGAACTGCGTTAAATAAACTCGCAATTGTGAGGAAAAAGTCGCAATTATATATTTTTAAATGTTTTATTCTGTGGCGGAAAAGAGCTTCCATACTCAAGTGACCATTTATATTTAACTTACTTTATTCTTCTTGGAAGATCAAAGCACGTGCGATCGTTCACCAACTCTCTACTCTCTCTACACCTACTCTAATAGAATCAATTCTTAATGCGCATATGAACGCCATCAGCGTTTATCACAGGTTCTTAAACATTATTTAAGAACCGCTATAAAGCCAAAAGAATCTCATTTACCTTAAATTATATGTTTATCTCTGCTTTGAAACAATCTACATTGTTAAAAGCGCTATAAATGAAGTTGACTTGACTAGTGCGCATGCGTCTATGACGTCACCAAAACACACCTCCATCCAATACGTATTGGACCATCCAGCTACGTCATCGTGCTACAGGCTGCAGCGAGGACCTCTTGGACTTTGTTGGTATTTGGTATATGAACACCCAAAAAAATTGGGGACAGGATTTGAATAGTCTAAGTGGTTGTAAAAAAAATAGTCACACTCAGGACCTTCGGGTCCAAATGGACCCGCATAGGAAATGAATGGGAAATTGGCAAAAATGTGAAAATACAGAGTTTTTTTGTGCGTACAATCTACAAATCAGCCACGATCCAGAAAAAAAGCACACAACAGTGAAGGGGTGAATCTATAAAACATCAAGAGTGCAAAACAGACACAGCCACACACACACAAACACACTTTTATACACATACACACTAATAAATTCAGATTACATATGTGTTTTGAATTTTTAAAATGCTCAGTTTGTCCACCAGATGGCATCCATCTCATTTCAAAAATTGCTTTCAGGAGGCCTAGGCTTGACTCTAAAATGAAATACAGCTTAAAAAAAAAAAAAAAAATTCTATTATATTTAATGGGGAAAAAATGGGTCATAATTATTGCATAAATATTAATTATAAATCATAAAATATCTCAAAACACCAAAAAAGAAAATATTTTTTTTTATAAAAAACAAGTAAAAAAAAAAAAAAAAAGATTAAAAAAAAAATATATGAATCCTGCCCTTTGGGTCCATTTGGACCCGAACACCCCAAGTGTGACTGTTAAACGAACAACCCCAGAGGGTTAACTAAGACGAGTTGATACATACCTCTCTGGTCTCAGTGCGTGCACTCAATCGCGCGAGACACTTTGAGAGCACTTAGCTTAGCCTAGTTCATTCATTAGGATCCAAGCAGAGAAGCGACCAAACACCTCCACGTTTTCCCTATTTATATACAGTTACACGCAGGGCCTGAAATTAACACCCGACCACCTGCCAAATGCGGGTGAATTTTGCTATTGGCGGGTAACACTGTCAATCTACCTGCCACATTGGCGGGTAGCCAATGAGAATTGAGTGATTCATTAGGGTTTTTTTTTACGTTTTCGTTTTCATTTTCATTGCGTTGGACCTTAGCTATAATGTGGCGGCACATTACTGGGGTAAAAAGGCCAGCTGAAACAAGCAACCAACAAAAAGATGAGGATGAGTCAAAGAAACGGCAAGGTTCGTGAGCGGCTGATTTATGACAGCGACTGTTGTTTCGTAACGTTCATGCGATCAGAAAGAAGATGAGGCCCTTTTCTGACTACGTTTGGATGTGCCAGTATTGAATTGTTGGTGAGATGGGATGAGATAATGTAACGCTGACGTAGGCTCCAGAACAATGACAGTTGCACAGATGTGTGCGTGTGCAACTGTAGTACATGTTGGGAGTTGGGAACCGGTGAGAAAATGTCCGGTACCCGGTAACTTTACCAGTAATAATATTAATTTAGTTCTGCTTAACGGTTCCTGAACGCTGTAACTAAAAGCTGTCAGGACCTAGCTGTCTACGTGACTAAATCAGCCATCAACACAGCCACGGGTGATTTGTTTAACGTTACATACGAGCTGCGGTAGGTCTATAGATCTGTTGTGCGTGTGTGTGTCAAAATCAATGAATAAAAAGATTTTTTTTAAATGTATATTCTAAGAGTTATTATTAGGGTAGAGTGGGGGAAAATGCCCCCCTGGGGTAAAACGCCCCCCACCCGTTTTTCCCAAAATAACCACTAGAATGAATCAAGATACATTTTTACTATTGCTATGCACTACGTTGACAACGGGGATATACAAATCTCCATGGAGAAGCTGACACCAGCGACGTATTTGAAGAGAAGAGGATTACATGGAAAGTGCTATAACTTTCAGATATTAATAAACAAGTTTTTAATAGAATATTGTTCACAGTGATATCACATTGATGTATGATAGATGAATAGTGATGTCTGTAGTTTGAGAGCATATGTTATTTATAAGGAATATAATTATATATTTGTTAAATAAACAATTTTTTAAAAAGACATAGCTTGTGGGGTAAAACGCCCCCTATGCTGAGGGGTAAAACGCCCCCCCAAGGGGCATAGTTTCTCTTTATCATAATTACTACAGTAACATATTTCTGTTCATCAAAGTCTTTATTTTACACTTTAATGCAGTATAACTAGGTGTTAAAATCTAAATATTTGAACAAAACATGAAAAAATTACCTCAAGTGAGCATTAGCTAGCTTGGTGAATGCAATGATGGAAGGTGGTTAGGTGACCCAATGATAAAACACAGTGACCTTTAATGCATTTATGGAATATATTTCACTATAAATATACTAATTTATGTTTAATATTTATTTAGGGTTTTCTGTTTTTCTTGATGATAGTGGTGAACAAATACTACATCAATTATCAACCCCATATAGGCCTAGTGTAGAAATCAAAATATTAAAATGTTAGAAATTTGGCTATTTTGTACATTGCTGAAATAAATATTAATAGGTATATATATATACATGTTGTTGCATTACTTGCCTTTTACTTTTAGAGATTAAAAACTATGTTCATTTTGCTGTTGATCTATGAAGCAAACTGGTTGGTAGTTTGGTAGAAAGGGGGCATTTTACCCCACCTTGGGGGGCGTTTTACCCCACCGCTGGGGCAAAACGCCCCCTTTGTACAAAATATTTTCAGTCAAAAAAAAAAATTATTATGAAGGTTGAGCAATTTTAATATTTGGTAAATAACTCCTGCCATAGACACTCAAAACTGGGATGGCAATTCTAGTCACATTTATGTTTTGTTTCACAATAATGTCACATTTTCTTTAAGGGGGGCGTTTTCCCCCACTCTACCCTACTTATATTGATTTCGTTAATAACTTGACAGCACTTAAATGTGTACAAGTTAAAGAACAATATTGTGAAATTCCCGTTTTTCACCTATGAAAATGAGGCAAAAAAAAAAAAAAAGGCTGGTAAAAAGTCTCTGTGGCAGGTGAATTTTGATATCCACCTGCCACAGTGGCTGGTGGCCAAAAAAGTTAACTTCAGGCCCTGGTTACACGAGTAGTGTAACTCGACCATGAACGGTGACACAAAATAAAACGTTGCGCTTTTCTAAGCGTGTAAAATGGATAACTATAATGTATGGCGGAAAACCATAGCAAGTGCTTGGTAGCACTTCGACTCGGCGCAGTAATATCATCACTCGTGAAAAGTCATCTCCCCCGCTCCCTCTCCGGAGTGATGATATGATGATATTACTGCGCCGAGTCCATAGATATATATGCGCCGAGTCGAAGTGCTCCCAAGCACTTGCTATGGTATTCCGCCATACATTATAGTTATCCACTTTACACGCTTAGAAAAGCGCAACGTTTTATTTTGTGCATATGCCACATCTCTCTCTCTCTCTTTCTCTCTATAAGCTGCTCCTGCATGAGAATGGGCATCACTTCAGTTTGATGTGGAAACCCCGGCTTCATCAGCTGCTTCAGTGCTGCTTAGGGATACAGTAAAAAAACTGTACTTTTTAATATTTAAGCAATTGACTTTCTGCATTTCTCATGATTTTACACTGCAGAACCAGTGTTGGAGTCTCCTCTGGAGGAGATCAAGGAACAGGAAGAAATGCATGTGACCGGCGATGTGCAGGAGGAGCACCTGGAGGATGACAGCAGCCTAAACCTGTCCGCCGACATCTCTCTGGACTCGGGCCGAGCTGGGACAGCGTCTCCTTCTCAGGATTCTGAGATTCTGGACAGTGGGACGTCCAGAGACAATCCATCATGTGACCTGTCCACAGATGCAGAGTATGTTTATTAGAAGCTCAGTGCACAGTGTGTTCATTTATATTCAGGGGCAGTTAAAACATTTGAACACTGTAATGACACATTGAAAGCAACGAGAACAACCAGCCAAAGCAACCTAGAAATGAAACCTATTGATTCTTATATTAAAGCTGCAATCCGTAGCTTTTTTTGCGTTAAAAATTATCCAAAATACATATTTGAGAAAATACATAACCAGCCAGTGTTCAAAACTCTCTGCTTGCCGTAGCTCGATTCAAAACGGTAAGTTTGATATAATGTTTTTAATTCCAGTGGTACTGGTGGATTTCTGTGGGAGATTCGACCATGTCTTTGCGTCATTACGTCACATCTGTACACACACACACATATCTGTACACACACATCTGTACACATAAAGAAGGAGTCTCGGCTAGTAGGCTATATTGCGTGTAAGGATGTTGGAGGTGGAGATTTATAGCCTTTTCTCACAGCACTTGATATAATTAAACGTATTAATTTGATGGCGGATCCAGAAAGGTTCAGACGACAATCACCAGTGACAACTAGAGACTCACCCGCTGTAACATGCAAAAAACTTTGTTCGGACTTCGGAGTGGCTACAGAAAAAAAGAGACTGCAACCGGACCCATGCGAAAACAAGGGCACATATCGGAAGGACATTACATGTAGTCACGCAATGCTGACGTTGTTAACATTAACAATTTGAGAACAAAGTATAATTTGCACGGTTTTGTGTGATGATAAGCGATTTTTTGATTCAATCAGCGCGATTTACTGCAATGTCAGAACCAGAACAAAAGTGGATGTTTCTTACTAGTTCAGATGACATTTTCCGGTGAAAATTCTTATGTTGGTCATACTTCCAAAAAGAATAATCTGTGATTCTGAATGCCATTATCCGCACCGGCGCGGTGATTGACAGCTGCACACTCTCCTCAAACATTGTGTTCATCCGCGCTGTGCCGTGTCGAAGTACAACTCATGTAGAGTTAATAATTCCGCGAATGACTGCAATTGCAGATTTCGAACAGAGATGGCGACAAAGAGGAAAAACTGCGGACTGCAAGCTTTAAATGAGATTAAGGCTTGTTTTAATAAATGTATGTAAATTAGTGCTGTCAATCGATTAAAGGTGCCCTAGAATGTTTTTTTATATTATTTTATAATGTTTCCTGGGTTGCCCTTATAATGTTAGTATGTTTTTTAGATCAAAAATAGTCATAATTTAGAAATAAAAGGCATTTTTCCTAGCCTGATTTTAGTCTCTGATTTTAACGCTCTGTTTGAAGGGGCGTGTCTGCTGTGTGTAACCAGCCTCTGCTGTGATTGGCTGACATGCTTGCATATGAAACAGCTATGTATTACATGTGAAACTCTCTCGAATACTTTTACTACAGCTATTATACATTTTACTATTACAGCTATCGAGATTAACGAATCGTGAGATGTTTTTAAAGTATTTAGATCTATTCCCATCACATACAATGTTGCCGTGATGACTGAGCATTGAGCAAGCAGATCACAGTCTGTTGATCGCGAGCATGATGATCTTATCATTGCAATGCAGTTTCTGCACTCTCTCTAATGCTTTCACCAATGCAAACACGATCATGTAAATACAGTAAGAGCTTCGTTGTGCAGTAACGTGCGTCATTGAAGTCATAACGAGTTTGGCAAGTGTCCAGATAAACTCGCGCTGTGGAAAGATTGTTCTTTGATCGCTTTCTTTATATAATTTATTCACAATTTGAATAAGTTTTTTTTTCATCCTACTAAAAGAAACGATGTGACGTTGATATTTTAGCCACTGGCTTGACTTACTGATGCATAAACAGTATTGAACGATTTTGAGAGAAAGATTACCTGTCTGAACTTGAACAATTACACATCAGAAAGTGTTGCTTGGTAGCTCGATCCGAGGCCAGCTCTGTATTGGCCCAAGTTGAGGAAACAGTCGTCAGTGAAATTTCCAGAGAAAATAAAATTAACCCATTGTTTCTTCAGAGGCTCGGATGAAGGAAATAAAAAATACTTTTGTGTTCATGTGTACATCCAAACAGTGAGCAACTGCTATGCATCGGCTACGCAGTTCCGCCTGGCATTGAACATGGGCTGGCATATGCAAATTCTTGGAGTCGTACATATTAATGATCCCGACTGTTGCGTCACAGTCGGTGTTATGTGGAGATTCGCCTATTTTTCAGGGGTGTTTTTCAAAAACGAGATTTAAGTAAGAAGGAGAAAACAATGGTGTTTGAGACTCACTGTATGTCATGTCCATGTACTGAACTGTTGTTATTTAACTATGCCAAGATAAATTCAATTTCACATTCTAGGGCACCTTTAAAAAAAATTTACGAATTAATCGCACATTTTCTGTAATTAATCGCGATTAGGGTTAGCATAAAGTTTTAATTTACATTTAAAGTTTTTAATATATTTTTATATTGTAATAATTACACAGTTATTTCCAAATTACTGTAGAACAACATAAAGACGGGTATTCTAAATATTTGATCTAACAGGCGGGAAATATACAGAAATTGAGTAAAGTTATCGAACACTTCACAGTCTTCACTTCATAAATTATAACATAGATTAATCCTTATTAAAGCTACACAAGTTGTTCAGTCAAGAGCAGGGAGTGATTTTATCTGTCTTTTGTTCTTTGATTAACATTAATGACAGACAGCAACCGGTTTATTAGGCTGCTGTCACTTTAAGACTTTGCACACGATGTGGATCTGACACGTAACCGATGTCCTCACAACACTACTGTCATTTAAGACTTTATTTAACTCATTTAAGACTGTGCTTACGAGGATACTTTAAAAAGCAGGCATTTTGGCATATTTTTGTGTGTTTTTGTCCGTTCAAGCGCCAAAGAGAACTCAATGCGGCCGGCGCGCTGTCTGAAACGGCTTTTTGTGCACACAAGTCATGTGTGTGTCCGTCACACAGACAGGAGATTCACAGACGCGTCTTATCATGCGTCTTATCATGCTTGAATGGCACTTGAATGAATGATAGTGTGATCATATACTGTAGCACAGCCAAAGGATGATGGGAAAAAATGGATGCGGCTTTAATTGTTAAATATTTTTACAAAAAAAAAATTATAATCATGTGTTAACGCTTTCATTTTGACAGCCTTAATGTCATTGTTTTTAGTTTTTCTAATTTTAAATTAATTGTAGGTAATTGATTTCATTAAATGTGTTTTTTAAACTTTACATGGTTTTTACCCTTGACAGAGTAGCTGAAGGCAGAGTGAATGGAGAGATTAAGTCGGACCACGCCGCAAGCTCTCATATCCAATCAGAAGAGATAGGTAAGCTTCACTGATGGGTGAGATCCTTCAACACCTCAGATTTTACTCTGTTTTTGCTTAGTGCAGTGGTTCCCAAACGTGAGTATGTTAATTCTACTCCAACTTAAATAACATTTAAACCGAGCATGATTTCTAACAGGCAAAATGCCATAGAAGATCAAATACATGACATCCAATCAAATTACCTCCTGTCAAAACTAACTGCATCCACACAAGAAGCATGCATATAAGTTGCGAGCTGATATGCTTCCTTAGCAAATCTCGCTAAAATACTGCCGTTCTCAACCAATATACCTTTGTAAAAGTATTAGCACTTACTCGTATGAAGAACACATATAGACACAGACTGTGCAGAGAGTGATTTAAGACTCAAACTCTCTTCAGTACAAAAACATAGCCCTTGTGTTCTTGCTTTTAATATTGATAATTTCATACGAGCAAGAATGCAATTTTTCCCAAATATCCACATGATTGCAAATGTGGCATTGATTTCATACAACAAACAAAAGTGTAATAATAAGTGATATACAATTTTAACACAGTTTTGTATTGTTTGCTTTATTTTGCAACGAAAAAATAGTTCCAACGAAAGCCACAGCAAAAGTGTAACACAACGGTGTTTCGTGAACTAATCTGCGGATTCGAACGCGAATCGCGAGAGTCAATGATTCAATAACCCATTCATAAATTCAGCCACTTGCTTCATTACTGAATGAATAAATTACTCGATGGGTCACTCATTAAGACAGTGACTTACTGCTACCTACTGGTGGTTTTAGTTTCATATTTAAAAATATCACTTCGCTTTTACCATCATTGCATATTTATTGAACATTTTTTATTTAAACCATTATTTATTAAAGCTACACTGTGTGATTTTTACCCCCATCTAGCAGTGAAAAGGTATAGACCATCCAGTGAATATTAGTTTGTGTTCCTCTCAATTCCGATTTCGTTTTAACTCCTACGGTGGCCAATGTAGTCTAAGATTAACATGGCTTCCAGGTCGACCTCGTCCATGAGAGTTCCTTCAAGTGATGAGGTTATTTTAGAAAACTATTATAATTTGCAGTAATTTAATTTGTCAGGTAACATATAGGTTATTTATATGACATTCGACACGTTGCCATCGAGTGTTAAAACGCGAAAGGCGAAGCTTGAATTAACGGGTATGTCCCTCTTTGGCTAATGTACTTTCAAGATGGAGGGGCAACATGGCGACCGACATTAGAACCCCTTACCCGTATGTATTTTCAATGGCATATTATACACTCACGAGAATACTTTATTACTTGAACGAAGTAAATATACATTAACCTCTTAACCGTTGCCAGAGCGTCGGCGCACTGAAGCGTTTTTTTTTTTATTTAGTTCAAATATACTATCAGATTTAATGTTATACCTTGACAAACTATACATCATTAAAAAGATATAAGACTCAAGATTCAGTATTTGACCACTATTGTATTCTGAGAAACTTATAGTGACAGTTATGTCTTAATTTGTGTCAGGAGTTATGAAATGAAAAAAATGAGTCGATACCTTTAATATGAATTATGAGCGTCAGCCGGTCCATTCATAAAAAACACTCCGTGCTGTCGTCATGACAGCGATTCACAAAACAACGTCCCTGAGGGCTTTTAGCTCAACAATGTGCAGATGTGGAGAAATATTGATATATTCTCATAGATTCACATCATATTTCTATAGACAGGAATAATATTTATTGAATTTATACCCAAATGCGTCGATGTAATCATTATGATCGCTTCTTACTGAGATGTGCTGTGTTTTCCATTCATACCAATAGCATGGGGGCGCTATTATGTCCAATAAAAGTCCATATATGGATCATGAAGAAGACCCATAGTCATGTGACATTCCAGGACGTCACTGAGTGATACAGAAAGTAGCTGACAGAGATCGCTGTAACATGCAGATAAAGATGTTTTGAAGACAATAAACATGATTGCAATGATATTTGAGTTACCTGTGTTCTTCAAGCCATGCCAGGTATTTCATAATAATAGATTATATTTATAATGTAATGCTAATCGATATAGATTTCATCATCGTTCAGAACACTAAATAATACATTTTCTGTCGGATTTTTTTTTTATCTGAAGCCAAGTTAGATCACAGAAGATTATTTAAAACACTAGACTTGCGTTATATAGTAAGTTTGGAGCACAAACATGGTTTTAATCTCATAAATGGTCGTGTATTGATGGTGTGCTAAGCTAACATGCTAGCTAGCCCAGGTGCACCTGCTAACAGCAGTTATTGTTTTATGATTTTTTTCTAAATAGGAATGCTTACTGAAATGTTTCAGTGCATTTGATACCAGTTTCAAATATTTAGTGAGAACTTTGATAAAAGAAATTAGGGTTTGAAACCCTATGAATAGCCTGTGAATAGCCAGTCATTAGTAGCTATAATGCAGACAAAAGAAATGCATATTTAGAGCCATAATAACCAGTCTGGAGAGGTGTAAATGTGTGCAGGGGAGACTGACACTGAATGGGGCACCACAAAACAATAGAGACAATAGACTGAATAGATGACTCAGAAGATGACTAAACATCAGTTTGCTAATAGAGTCTAATCAAAATAAAGTAATTTGACATGATCTTGAAAAACATTTAACTAAATACAGATTTTTATACTTATCATTTTCAGATTTTAAATATAAAATGGTCAGACATGTGGCTTTAGCTGCAGTGCATTTCTAGATTGCTCCAGGGCCAACTTCAATTTTATTTTCATGAAGATGTTTCATAAAAATAAATTTCTAATAACTTTACAAAACTTTGAAGCTATTTAAAATTGTTTTTTTCATTATGACAATAATTAATTCTACATTTACAATAAACAACCAGGTGTCAGCTTTCAAATGAGATCATACTTGTGCTTTTAGTGCAAAGGGTTCATGAACTGTATCTGTTTCAGTTTGGGTATGTCATTTCTGGGGATTTTTCAAAAGTGGGCTTGAAGCTTAACAGGTTAATGAGCACATATATTTTTGAAAGAACTAAGTGTTTTTAGCTAAGAATAAACTAAAAAAGTTACACAGTGTAGCTTTAAGTAAAAAAATGCACTGGAAAATCAATTTAAATGGGCAATTATTGTCCCTTAATGGAAAAGGTGTAGAAGGATGTTAAATGCCTCTGGGGGTACGACACTGTGAAAAGTTTGGGAACCACTGCCTCAGTGAACTTTATGCAATTGTTATTCATACTTTAATTTCAGAATGACTCATTTTGGCAGCTTAATTTCAATAAATGCTCTGGTTGGACTGAAGTTTTGAGTTCTGAAATTTACAGTAGTACAATGAACTCTTAAATCTCAGTAATTCTCAGGAAAATTTGATTCCTCATGACACAATCCCTATAAAAAGTCATAAGAAAGCAGTTTGATGGGCTATGTATTCCAGTAAAACTCTAGTAACTAAATAAAAGGCTTCGATGCATGACTTTGTTTTCTCTTTTTGTAGAGCCCCTGGTGGAAAAGACAGAAGAGGCAATTCAGCCGCCTGAAAGTGTCCCTGTTCTGGAAAAGGTGTCTGTGAACACCACAGAGAAGCCTGCATCTTTGATCAACACGCTTCAGACATCTGAATGCGGCATCCAGACTTTGCAAGCCCAGTTCTTTGATTCAGACACGGTTGCGGCTTCCCCTGAGCCCAGCCGTTCATCTCGCTCTGAGAACCAGATGCCTGAAACCATCCCCAATACTGTCAACTTCACTCACACCGAGACCCACATGCAGGCAGAACCGCAAACACCTACTAAGCCATCGAGCTTATGCACTGAACCCTCCATGCCCCCGTCTACATCCTCAATAAAGCGAGACATAGCCACTTCCACAGAAGAGCTGCAAGTTCCTGAACCACAAGCACCTGCGATCCAACCATCTAAGGACTTGACATCTACACCAGCCTCTAAAGCAGGAAGCGTCCAGTATATTGTAGATGCCGAACCCAAACCAAAACCATCAAATGAGCTCACCCGTGAATACACGCCCAAAGTCGGCATGACCACCTACACCATCGTGCCTCAGAAATCTCTAGAAAAGCTCCGTTTCTTTGAGGTAGAGTTGACTCTGGAGCCGAGTGTGGACTGCAAACCTGAAGCAAAGTCTGCCTCCAATGGCACGGTTGCTCTTAGGGGCCATCAGAACGTCTTTGCGCAAACTAGTCCTTGTACATCACCTCCAGCAACCGCTTCGTCCCCAGTAGTAGAAGGAGCCGAATCCGCAGTCAAAGACAAGAAAGTTCCACCTGCAACAAGACCCAAACCAGCCTCTTTCCGCCTGCCGCAGCACAAGCGATCGCCCGGGGACTACGTGATCTCCGCGGTCGTACGCAGAGCGAGCATCGGCAGTAGCAGTAGCAACAGTAGCTGCGGTAGCAGTCCTGCAACCCGTCCAAAAGAAGCCACGGGTGGCCCGCAGTTAGATGCATTTGTTGCGCCGGACATCTTCCCTCCTCCACCACCACCAGTCCAATGGGAAGATGAGGAAAGTGCAAGAGCGAGTGATAAACCTTTACCTCAGAATACAGCGGTTGACGGTCCACGGCCCAAATCTTCACGATTTCCACCGTTGTCCTTTCTGCCCCATCAGAAGAGTCTTCCCACTAACCCCACACCTTCACTGAGTTTGGAGAAGTTGAGAAGCTTTGCTGCGCCCAAACCGTACTTGCCCAAATCGCCTTCTCGCTTCGCTCAGGCCGTGTCCTCTGCGGTGAAGAGGACCCATTCTCTGTCCCATCATGCCCTGGGGGAGTCACCACGCACACATCCTCTCACAACACAGAGATCCATTAGAGAATCGCCAGAGTCGCCGACGAGCACTGTGAGTACAACCTCAACCTCCACAGTTTGTTGGTTTTTGGGTGAATCTTTTTCGATAATAATTTTTGAATTATTATTATAGATTCCTATTACTGTATTACAGATCAGAATCATTGAACAGGTTCCGTTTGTGCTATTTCTTAAATAATTGGTCTATTTAGACATACATTAGATCAGGGGTCTCAAACTCAACTTAACTGGGGGCCGCTGGAGGTAGAGTCGGGGTCAGGCTGGGCCGCATCAAGTATTCCACAAAAAATAGTATTCAAGTATTCCAAAAAAGGAGCACAACTGATCCAATCTTCTCAATATTTATTATTAACGTTTCTTCTGAACTGTTCCTCTGAATTTGAACATTCCTTTCTGTACATGATTGGTTCTTCATGAGCTGTCCTTCTGACAGTTGAAGTTCATTTTACAAACTTTCTTTGTCTTTTCCCTATAACACATATTTGTGATATTTATATTTGCTTATGTCCTTTTTATTTTCTTTATACAACACAATAATGATATTGAATGTTTTTTTTTTTTTGGAAGGCACATTTCCTTTTATTATACTTAGAAAAACCATTATTGCTTTTGAAATACAAATATTTGCAGTCATGTCTGCCCGTCTTTTTCTTTTCTACACATAGAAAATGTTTTCTACACATGTATAGTGTCTCAGGCAAATTACTGACTTTGCACAAATCAAAGCAAACTTTCTTATCGACCTGTTGGACACATATTACAAGCTCAAAATGAGTATTCTCACATTGTTTTAGAGCTGCCAGCTCGTGGCTGATTGGTGGTAGCTCGCCAAAGGGCCTGTTTACATATCTCGCTCACATATTTTGCGCGCTCAAGTTCATTATTTCAAATGTAGGCGCGCGGAAAGCGCGCTCATAATCGAAGCGACGCGCTCATTTTTCCCAGGCGCAGTAAGTTTGTACTTCGCGGTTGTCTATGACAACTATTGAGAACAAACCCACCGTAAGCTGTCACGAGACTATCTATGGTAGCCCATAGGGGATAAAAAAAATAATCTTTTTTTTAAACGTGGCACACGCAACGACGGCCGCACTAACATTAAACTTTAATGCCAAGTACGGGGCCGCGAGTTTGAGACCACTGCATTAGATAGACATGCTTGGCGGTTGCGTTTCATTTTGCTGTTTTTTTAAAGTTAAAATAAGTAAATATACATAAATGTTTATTTCTGTTGCACTCTGTCTACTGTTTTTTTTTTTTTTTTATTAAAAAATACTTACTGTTTGTTGTGCTGATGCAATAGCCAATCAGATTACTGGAAGGCACCCAAAATGTCACCGTAACAGATTGCAAAATTAAAAACGAGGCCCCATGTACAGGATATAAAATGGATCATGAAAAAAATGTAAAATAGAATAGAATATCTCATGTCTTTTTGTTGATTTGGGTGTAAAATATGGCCATGTCATGTCTGTGTCTTATAGATTTGATAAGATTCACTCAAAAACTACCATGTGTGTATGAAGCATGCAGTGAGCCGGGTGTTTCTGCTATCAGTACTTGGCTCACCTTTTGTATCCTCATTGTACAACAGTTGTGGTGTAAGTAAATAATCTATTGTGAAATACACCCAGTTTAAACTGGCGCTGGTAAATTAATACTGGGAGTTGGATGACAGTCATTGTGATGGCTGTGTGTGCACTCAATGTATTGACGCACACGGCTCATTAATCTATGTCCCGGATTGACCTGTCTTTTCGTCTTTTGTTGTTGTGTCGCTGGGGTCAACTGTGAGCGTGTTTAGTGATGCAGGGCCCTGTGTGTGCAGTCAGCGTGTACAATATATGCTTGCCCCTCAGTCTCGAGGAAAAGCTTTTGTTTGCTGATGGGTTTAAATAAGTTTTAAGATCATGTGAAACATTTATGAGAAGATTCAGTCAAGTGTGTCTAAACTTGTGACTGACGGTGTGTGTAAATAACGTTGTTTATGACAACGCGTTATGTTTGTGCATATAAATGAAAATGATCAAAATATAATTATTCCTGTGCAAGACATGACTTGGTTATTTAAATGTAAATAAACTAATACTTGTATTTAGCAAAGGCACTTTAAATTGTAGTGACAGTAAAGACATTTACAATGTTACAAAATATTTTTGTTTAAAATATTTGCTGTTCTTTTGAGCTTTCTGAGGGGAAAAAAAGATCATAGTTTCCTGAAAATTCAGATTTGCATCACAGAAATACATTATATTTTAAAATATATTCAAATAGAAAATGTGTTATTGTGAATTGTAATATTATTTCACAAATTAATACTATTTTTTACAGTATTTTTGATTAAATAAATGTAGCCTTGGTGAGTAGAAGAGACTTATTTCAAAAGCACAAAAAATAATCCGTGACCCCAAACTTTGGAACAGTAATGTAATTCACAAAAGGGGGAACATTTTTATTTTAAAATCATATTTAGTTAAACCGTTGTTATTGTTAATGCTAATAATATTTAATGAAATACATTTTTTTCAGCCATTTTGCCCTCCTTCATTTTCAAACTAGTGCATATTTACACGGAGTGTAAATGCATTATTTTATGCACATGCATGTGTGTGTGTGTGTGAGTGAGTGTAGTCTTTGTAATGTATGTGTGAGTGTCTGTCAGAAGGACTACAGTGGAACGGTCTATCCTGTGTCTTCTTCATGCGATTTATGCGCGTGACGCAGAACCAGCAGTGTCTCTTTTCTCGGACCCCGTGCCTGCCTAGTGCGCATCATGCTCAGTGTGTATTGTGTGTTTTCTTCTCCCCCTGTGGACCACAGGTGACAGACAATAGAGAAGGAGGCACAGAGAGATCCAGAGAGGCCCCATCACACACAGCAGAGCCGAGCTCGTCCCGGGATGCAGGCATGGGAACATGTAAGATTGGAAATACTCAAGCGTCACCAGTGAGTGAATCTAACTCTAGATCTAACCATCACAGAACCACTTAGAAACCCTGATAAAACAGTAACCTTCACTTTAAAGTAGGGGTGTTACGACACCCTCGTGTCACGATCTGATACATATCACGATATGATATTATTATGATACTCTCCAAGACATATTATAAAAGATTAACAAAAAATGTCCTACATTTTATATTACATTGTGTGTTAAAATGAATAGGCTTGGACTTTGTGCTGGTAACCCAATGCACAGGACAATAGAGACACCAGTGATTCTGAAGCTGAACACAGAATTATTTTAGACGAATATGCTTGCGCTCTTTCACTGACTTGATATATTTAAAATAATGTAAGCCGAAATAATCAGACATTTGGCATTATCAGGACCCACAAATATTCCCCCATTGCATTATTAAACATTATATTCAACATTTATATTTAGTAGTTTAATGTCGTACTGACACTACAACTCTGAAAACTTCATTTTTTCACGATATCCACGTTACAAATTGATTCATTTTTGTATTGCGATATATTGTGACGCCCCTACGTTAAAGGTCCTTTATTTACCACACCATCAATAACTGACAATCTATGACGAATCATTTATAAAAGTTCTTTGTTCATTGTAAAGTTTGTTTGTGATGTTTTTGTGTCCACAGGGGTCTGAAGCATCTTTAGCACCGTCTCCTTCATTGATGGGAATATCGGATTCGGAAGTCTTTCATTCAGCGGAGGAATGAAGCATTTCGACATGCCTTATTGG
Source organism: Rhinichthys klamathensis goyatoka (assembly GCF_029890125.1). Taxonomy (NCBI): domain Eukaryota; kingdom Metazoa; phylum Chordata; class Actinopteri; order Cypriniformes; family Leuciscidae; genus Rhinichthys; species Rhinichthys klamathensis. Next base: position 248,291 of record NW_026606935.1, read on the forward strand.
CACAATTCTCAAACATTCTGCAGGTCATGAGGAAATCGTCTGTCTTCAGATTGTTTTTTCTTTTTGCAGTTATTAGAATATCATGATTTTTAGGTGTCTCACAAATCAGAAGACTTTCTGTACTTTTTATCTGGATCCGGACAGAACTGCGTGGAGCGCAGTGTTTCCCTTTCACCTTTAACAGTGTGTGCTGTATCTTTTTTTTTTCTTTTCCTCGTTTTTTCTTCACACAGCAGTTTTTTTATTAGTCACAACATGCCTTAAATATAATATCAAATGAATATAAACACTTAATAGTGACCATATTACATCTTTCAAGCTCCTAAAAGGACAAAAAGGAATTTATTTTCATTTTTTGAGCGAATTATTCTTGTAATAAAAAATGAATTATGATTGTTCAAATAGCGTGGAGACGAACTATAGTTTTAATTTATTCTTCAGGTGGACAATTCCGTTTTTGTTCTTTCGTTATCTGTTACACTATTTCCCCCCTCAATAAAGATAACAGAGATCCTCATAATGTTATCATATATTAAAAAATTTATTTTTGTGTTGTTTCTTGAATTTGTAAATAGGCAGATGTGAAAGAAAATGCTCTGATCTATTTTTAGGCCTAATTTTGTTTAAATTATTATAGATTTGATTTATGTAATTATTAGCCAATACAAATGGTACTGAAACGTCTTCAGTCACACCTTAATCCCTTGCCAAGCATTAGTACAGACTGTATCGTTAATTATGGGCTGCAATTATAGTATGTTTAAATAATAATATGCTATGACATTGAACAGTTTTCTGGATCCCACAACAACAGAGCTGTTGCCAACACTGGGCTTTTCATTCATTCTGAGGAGAAAACTGCTGTATCATTTCAATTCAACTCTCCTCTCTTTTCTGTATTAAAGTATAACTGACTTTTAAAGTTTGTATCCTCTGATTGTGTTATTTTGTTCTGTTTTTGATGCTGTGTAAGGATGTCACGGGTGTGATAAGTCTTATTTCCGCCATGTAGTGAACACTATAAAGTAGTTGTGTTTACTTACAGGGATCAATTACAGCAATCCGACACTGACTTGACTGACACTTTATTATGTTTATATTATTATATATATTTGTGTCCTTCTGCTGTTTTAAAGGCGCAGAGACATTCATAGAAGAATGAGGTACTTTAGTGATGTTTCTGTTCTGTTCAGTGGAGGATATTGTCAGTTGGTCATCAATAAAGGTTTAGTGCAGTGTGGAGGAACATGCCATTCAGAATCTTCTCCATCAGTAGGTACAACATTAATAAAGAAACAGATTATTCTCATCTCAGATATTATTCTGATCGTGTGTGACGATCCAAAAGGCATCTGTTGAAGAAAATATTCCCTTTCTTTCTTTCTCTGCAGTTTCCCCATTTTTTCTTATATTTCTTTTTTCAGACCTTTGTCTCACAGTGTCTTATTTTTTTCCTTGCATTTCTTCATCTTTCATTCTTTTAGCTGCATGCAAATTTTTTTATTTTCATTTCTTGCATTTTCTTCATCTTTATTTTCTTGCATTTTCATCCCTTGCATTTTTGGTCTTGCAATTTATTCATTTTTCTTTTCTTGCATAATCTTCATCTTTCATTCTTTCATTTCCATATACATTATATCTTTTTTATTGCTTACTTACCTTTTCTTCACTTACTTGCTTTTTTCACATTTCATCTCTTTTCTGTCTTGCACTTTCTTCATTCTTTTCTTACATTTTCTAATCTTTCATTCTTTTAGCTGCATTTAAAAAAAAAAAAAATCTCTTGCATTTACTTCCGCTTTCTTTTCTTGCGTAAATGAAAGGGGATTAAAAAAAAAAACATTTTTCATCCCCTTGCATTTTCGGTCTTGCAATTTATTCATCTTTTCTTACATTTTCTTCATCTTTCATGTACATTTATTTAATTTTTATTAATCTTGCATTTCTTCAACTTTCATTTTTCACATTTTAACCTTTCGTCTCTGCCTTGCAATTTCTTTATTCTCTACTTACATTTTCTTTATCTTTCTTTAAAAGATCTTTTCTGCTTTCCCCTAATCTTTCTTGCATTTCCTTTTAGCTTTTCTTGTATTTTCTTCATCTCTTTCTTGGATTTTACCTCTTGCTTTATTGTCATTTTTTTCTTTCTGTCTCTGCTCTCTCTCTCTCTCTCTCTCTTTAGACGAGCACATCAGATTGCATCCTCGCACTTCGTGCGTGTGTGTGTGTGTGTGTGTGTGTGTGTGTGTGTGTGTGTGTTTCTCCTCTCAGGCAGCTCAGTATCGTGACGTCGCGTTTGGAGCCGCAGGAGCGCCGCGCGGAGCAGAAGCAGGTACAGAGCCAGAGAACACACACACACACATCACATGACTGTACGAGCACAACGCCTTTAAATGCGACACTAAAGTGCGGTCTGAGGGATCTTAGGTTTGGCAGGGACACGCTTTAACACGGTACAGTAACACACTGTACTGTACTGTACTGTAGTATGTGAAATATGCACATGTCAGCAAAACAACTACTCGCGCCCACAGCTGCTGTTCTGGACGAGAGAAGACTCGTAAGTGTCATTTAACATTACTTTAAGGACTACATGATTTTGTGCAATGAGATATAGCTATGCGTTTATAGCCTATGTGTCACGCTTTTTTTTATAAACAAACTCTTAATTAATATACAGGAGTTATTTCAGGATTTTCCCTTTTACTAAGTCAGATCAATTAAGGAATCCTGTCAGTCATTATTACAATAAGTTGTGCCATTTACCAGGCCTATTTACATTTATAGCAATATGCTATTTAGTTGCATATTTATTTTAATGCATGCTGCACATTTACTGTATTTTATTTGAACAGTTTGGAGTTTTATTAGAAGATAAAGTGCTCTGAGGTAAAAGTGGCCCTTGAACTACCGCCACCTTCTGGTCAGAGAGAGAAGTGCAGGCGATGATTTAAAGGGACCGTTCACACACAAAAAGGAAACTGTCCTCATTTATTTATAGTTTCTTTTTTCTTTTGAACACAAAAGAAGATATGTTAAAGAATGTTGGTAACCAGACAGTTGATGGTAGCCACTGACGTCCATAGTATTATTTTTTCTACTAAAAAAAGGGTTACCAACAGTCTTCAAAATATCTTCTTTTGTGTTCAAAAGAAGAAAGAAACTCATACAGGTTTGGAACAACTTGAGGGTAAGTAAGTGATTTTAATTTTTAAGATACCCTAACATTAACCCTAACCCTGTCAGTCAATATTCATACCAGTTTCTGAAGAATCTAGATTTGCATATCTTGAATGAAATAGCAGTGTTGTGAAGCAGCAAAAGTGTGTCAAAGGTTATTTATTTATTTATGTTCCTAATGAGTAATTGATAAGGGACATTTTTAACATGATATTTTAAATAAGAGGCCTAACAATATAATAATAAACGCATGAATATCTCTGCTGTTTCTGTGACAGCATAGACTCCTAAAAGCTATAAAGAGTTTTAGGCAATCAGATTTGTTTTGTCCTTCTGCCAACGAATGATTTGAGGCGTTTGGCTCCGCTGATTTGGGGTTGTCTGACAGGTCTTTGGAGGGTGTGGTTTTGGAAAGAGGGCGTGTGCTTGAAGCGCTGAGGGCGGATCTAATTCAGTGTCATTATGGAGATTTTCATTTATTTTCTGAGATTCAGATCTTTTAAATCTATTCTGAATGCTATTCTGATGACCCTTCCGATGTTAAATGGAGTACGCCCAGATTATATTACAATTACACATGCATATTCACAGAACATACTGGTTACACTTGATTTTGATGAACCATTCTGTTGACTATGAGTAACTTTGCATCTACATGTCAACTAACTCTCATTAGAGTATTAGGAGACTATTAGTAGACTAGGGTTAGAGTTAGTAGAATAAGTTGACATGTACTGTAGTTGCAAAGTTACTTACATTTGAAACAATGTCTAAATGGGACCATCAAAATAAAGTGTCACCAACATACTGTTATTACCAGTTGAGAGTAAGTTTATCTGAAATGCTAGAGTCAGTTTTTAAGGCACGAAAGCATTCATATGCTTTAAAAGGACAGATTTCAGTGAAAGTAATAATAATAATAATAAAAATTAATAATGAAATATAATAATAATATTAATTATTATTTAAATGATCAATATTAAACAAATTGATAAATAAATATAATATTAATAATTATTATTATTATTTAAATTATAATAATTTAATCAATAAAGAAATATAATAATAATTTTAGGTAACACTTTATTTTAAGGTGCTTGTTATAAGCAGTAATTAACAGTTAATAAGACACTTATAAGACTTATTGAAGACTTAAAAAATTATATGATCAATAAGTTATGACAACATATGTTTTTACATTTCTTTAACATTAACTAACATTTTTATCCTTTTTTATGTTATGTAAGATTCAACTAATTTTTTAAGTCAGTTTAATTTAATTTATGTTGGAATAACTTACATATTCAAGTTGATTGTACTTAATTTAAGGCAGCTACTTTTTGTTACAGTGTAATAATTATTATTATTTAAATTATAAAAACAAATAACAAATATAATAATAATAATTTTATAATAATTATTTAAATAAATAAAAAATAAAATCTAAGAAATACACTGTAAAAAAATGATATGATCAATGAGTTATGACAACATATGTTTTAAAATTCTTTAATATTAAAATAAGTTAAGAATTTTTTTTCTTTTTATGTTATGCAATTAAAGTCAGTTTAATTTAATTTATGTTGAAATAACTTTTTTTCAGCTACTTTTTGTTACAGTGCAATTATTATTATTTAAAATATAAAAACAAATCAATAAAAAATATAAGTTTTTATTATTATTATTATTTCAATTTTAAAAATTAAACAAATCAATAAAGAAATATAATGATATTGTTACTATTATTATTATTATTATTATTATTATATTTCTTTATTGATTTGTTACATTTTTTTTATATGCTGTTGATGAAGAAGAAATAGTGATTATATTTGGCTTTGGTGAAGAGGGCTCAAACCCGCTAGTCTGTGTCTGTAACAGTAACCGCAGAGACTCCTTCTGGTCTCCGTGGCTCCGCCGGGCCGGTCGACTGACACAAGTGTGTGTTAGTGACGAGACTGCATGTTAATGGCGCATTAGAGAGGAGTGTGTGTGTGTGAATGCAGGGCTTGTAGTGATGGAGGGTGGCTGTCTACAGGCTATAATTATCTGCTCTTGTGTGTTCTGCCAGTCTTTTGTGTGGCGCTGGTTCATGCGCTGAAATGAAGAGATCATGTGATAGTCACTCCTCAACCGGTTCCCTACAGGCAACTGGTTTCACGGAGCGTCGCCACTCGCTTCTCACAAAGAACTTTTACATGAATTAAATGTGCTCTGTATTTCAGGACTATAAAACACAAATCAGGCCCAGAAATATTTCGGAAAGAGAGTCAGGCTTTTTTGTTTTGTCTTTTGACTGCCAATGAGCCGTCGCTCCAGTGGGATTATATAGGAACACGAAACGGGTCATTCCTGTTATGCAGTGACTTTCCATAGCCTTATATTGAATAAAATATTAAAGACACAGTTTGTAAAGATGGAGAATATCATAATATCACAGGTTAAGGGAGTTTTCATGAGAAGAATTGAATTGAGGCCATTTCATACTTTACAATAAGGTTTAATTGCGTTTAGTTAACATGAATACTTCTACAGCATTTGTTAATCTTAGTTAATATTCATTTCAACATTAACTAATACATTATTAACATCACAAGTTGTATTAGTTAATGCACTGAGAACTAACATGAACAAACAATGAACAGCTGGATTTATATTAACTAGCATTAACAAAGATCAATAAATACTGTAACAAATGTATTGCTCATTGTTAGTTTATTCATGTTGACTAAGAAATATTTCATGTTTTCTTTTCTAGCATCAAACATTTTTTTGATATTGTTTTAATCCATAATAATTTTTAAAATATTTCTGTGCCCTCAATATTATTTTCCATCCAAATCCTTTTAACTAACAAAAGCCACTTCCTTAATGCCATCATCCTCCAGGAAGTGACATCATTTTGGAGGGAAAACGTCAGCGCAAACATTAGTGAGTATTATTAATGGATGTGATGTATTCTTTTGGGTTGGTAGGATTGGATCCATAAATTTTTTTTAAAAGACTTTAAGCTCTAACTTGATCTCTTTATTTCCATCCTGTTATTTTGTTTGCGTTATGTAAACAATCAAGTCATATATAATTATTAAGCTGAAGTGTCTCACCATGCAGATCATACTTCTGAAGTCTGATGTATATTTTGTGGAATACATTAATGAATAACAACTCAAGCATTCTTGTGTAAGTTGCTGCATAACAGGAATGACCTGAACTTGAAACAAGACCAATAAACTGTTCTGACGTAATGAAAGAAGTTTATTCCAATGCAAAGTAAACACACTTCTCTGGTTAGATGGTTTAGTGTTATCAGTGAGCCTCTGTAACGCACGGCTGGAACGGCTCAAGACAGGAACTGATGATTCACACCAGGTTTTGGGGATTATTAAACTCATTTAGGTGTGATTTGTAAAATAGTTATGCAGTCTGTCAAGTATCCCGTTTTGGCTGGGAAAGTCCCGTATTTTAACTCGTATTGAGCTTTAAATATTGGCATATTTTGTATATGATCCGATACAGTAGTGAAATGTATATCAATATTTGCATTTGATTTAACAGTTTATTGTCATACATATCAAATATCTAAAAGGTGTGCATCATACCCGAGACCTGGGTGAACAATGTACAGTAGGTTTTATGACTGTAAGTTAATGTCTTCGAACGCTATTGAAGTTACAAAACGTTTATACCAGTGTCGCATGTAACTTTAGAGACGGTCCCTAAATACGCGAATATCGAACGTCCAACGTCAAACCAACTTCATGCCAGTCGTATACTACCCTTCTTTCCCGCCGTCCTCCCGTATTAGGATTTTCCCGTAAATCTCCTGTATTTTAACCTGCGTTATTGAAAAATAATAATACCCCGGGCGGAGGAAAAAAAATAAAAAAAACATTCCCAATCTGAGCTCTGTCACTAGCCTCGCGATAACTACAGGTACTATAGGTGGCAGTTGTCGCGAGGTTAGTGTGAGGTCAGATGATGAGTGACAACGCGGGGGAAACAAAAAACAAACAAAAACAGAGTCGGATGATGGACGCTATGACAGAGCAAGGCACTCCTGCCAAAAAACCAAAACCCTCATGTACTAAATACCGCGATCAATGGGATAGCGAATTTACTTTTCTGAAGAGGGGGACAGTCACGCGGTTTGTAACTACGACTTTAGCGTCTCACACGGGGAAGGAATGATGTATGTCAGCACGAGAAAGGGTGTTTAGCATGGTACGATTGTTACAGAGAATAGGATGACGTTAGACAACAGAACTGTTTGCTCTACTCTCATGTAAAATTAACCACTCTGGCCCAGCCCACAAATAGGCCTACACTCCTTCCAAAACAGTTCATACAAAGTCTGCAACAAATTTGTTCAATAACTCACTAAAAGAGTAAAGAAAAGGTATGTGAAATGAAAAGAAAAACTGTAAAAGAAAAACTGTAAAAGAAAAGCAATATGAAATTAAAATAATGTGTGGAATGAAAATAAAATGTAAATGTAAAGACAAGCAATGTGAAATGAACAGAAAATATGCAAATAAGCCTTTAAATAATGCTCTTAATATCAATATACCCTATACCAGGGGTAGGCAAGTTCGGTCCTAGAGAGCCGCTGTCCTGCAGAATTTAGTTCCAACTCTAATCAAACACACCTGAACAAGCTAATCAATGTCTTCAGGATTACTAAAGCTATAGGCAGGAGAGGTTTTTTTCAGTGTTGGAGCTAAACTCTGCAGGACAGCGGCTCTCTAGGACCGAACTTGCCTACCCCTGCCCTATACCATACATATATATATATATGTATATGTGTGTGTGTGTTTTCATTTAGGCTATAACACCTGTCTTAAAATGTAAGGGATACTGGAGCTTGGTTGGGGTGGTGGGACTGCTCGCGGTGGGCGCCGGAAAATTTCCCTTATTTTCAAATCCAAAACTTGACAGGTATGGTTATGTGTGAAAGAATAATGTATTGTAACAGCCTATGTCAATGCTGCCCTTATTGTACATCATTTGATATTATTTAAAGGGGTGGTTCAGGATTTTGGACATTGGACATCGGATAAATAGTGTTATTTATCAGTGGAGACAGCTTTAAAAAAATGTCATCCAGTCGTTCCAGTTGCATAGTTCGCCGGTGCTAGGCTAGCGCGAGTCAACGGTATCTGCTAGCCTGCCATTAAAAACAGTTTTACCCACTCCACAGTACACCAAAAGCAAATCAATTATAACGCCAGACTATCGATGTAAATGTCTGTTGAGAGAATAATGTTAGAAATCAAACTACCCTTTCATCGCATTGCAATAGTTATACTTTGTTCCCTGTATTTATTAGCACAGTCTACAGCAGCGGCGGAGTGATATGTAGTTACCTAGGCAACCTAGAGAGAGGTAGAGAGAGAGAGAGAGGTAGAGAGAGGTAGTGAGAGAGAGGGGTAGAGAGAGGTAGTGAGAGAGAGGGGTAGAGAGAGGTAGTGAGAGAGAGGGGTAGAGAGAGGTAGAGAGAGAGAGAGGTAGTGAGAGGTAGTGAGAGAGAGGGGTAGAGAGAGGTAGTGAGAGAGAGGGGTAGAGAGAGGTAGAGAGAGAGAGAGGTAGTGAGAGGTAGTGAGAGAGAGGGGTAGAGAGAGGTAGTGAGAGAGAGAGGTAGAGAGAGGTAGAGAGAGAGAGAGGTAGTGAGAGGTAGTGAGAGAGAGGGGTAGAGAGAGGTAGTGAGAGAGAGGGGTAGAGAGAGGTAGTGAGAGAGAGGGGTAGAGAGAGGTAGAGAGAGAGAGAGGTAGTGAGAGGTAGAGAGAGAGAGGGGTAGAGAGAGGTAGTGAGAGAGAGGGGTAGAGAGAGGTAGTGAGAGAGAGGGGTAGAGAGAGGTAGAGAGAGAGAGAGGTAGTGAGAGGTAGAGAGAGAGAGGGGTAGAGAGAGGTAGTGAGAGAGAGGGGTAGAGAGAGGTAGTGAGAGGGGTAGAGAGAGGTAGTGAGAGAGAGGGGTAGAGAGAGGTAGTGAGAGAGAGGGGTAGAGAGAGGTAGTGAGAGAGAGGGGTAGAGAGAGGTAGAGAGAGAGAGAGGTAGTGAGAGGTAGTGAGAGAGAGGGGTAGAGAGAGGTAGTGAGAGAGAGGGGTAGAGAGAGGTAGAGAGAGAGAGAGGTAGTGAGAGGTAGTGAGAGAGAGGGGTAGAGAGAGGTAGTGAGAGAGAGGGGTAGAGAGAGGTAGAGAGAGAGAGAGAGGTAGAGAGAGGTAGTGAGAGAGAGGGGTAGAGAGAGGTAGTGAGAGAGAGGGGTAGAGAGAGGTAGTGAGAGAGAGGGGTAGAGAGAGGTAGAGAGAGAGAGAGGTAGTGAGAGGTAGTGAGAGAGAGGGGTAGAGAGAGGTAGTGAGAGAGAGGGGTAGAGAGAGAGAGAGAGGTAGTGAGAGAGAGGGGTAGAGAGAGGTAGTGAGAGAGAGGGGTAGTGAGAGGTAGTGAGAGAGAGGGGTAGAGAGAGGTAGTGAGAGAGAGGGGTAGAGAGAGGTAGTGAGAGAGAGGGGTAGTGAGAGGTAGTGAGAGAGAGGGGTAGAGAGAGGTAGTGAGAGAGAGAGGTAGTGAGAGAGAGAGGTAGTGAGAGGTAGTGAGAGAGAGGGGTAGAGAGAGGTAGTGAGAGAGAGGGGTAGAGAGAGGTAGTGAGAGAGAGGGGTAGAGAGAGGTAGAGAGAGAGAGGGGTAGAGAGAGGTAGTGAGAGAGAGGGGTAGAGAGAGGTAGTGAGAGAGAGGGGTAGAGAGAGGTAGTGAGAGAGAGGGGTAGAGAGAGGTAGTGAGAGAGAGGGGTAGAGCGAGGTAGTGAGAGAGAGGGGTAGAGAGAGGTAGTGAGAGAGAGAGGTAGTGAGAGAGAGAGGTAGTGAGAGAGAGAGAGAGAGAGAGAGAGAGAGAGAGAGAGAGAGAGAGAGAGAGAGAGAGAGAGAGGTAGTGAGAGAGAGAGGTAGAGAGAGGTAGTGAGAGAGAGAGAGAGAGAGAGAGAGGTCGTGAGAGAGAGAGGTAGTGAGAGAGAGAGGTAGTGAGAGAGAGAGGTAGTGAGAGGTAGTGAGAGAGAGAGGTAGTGAGAGAGAGAGGTAGTGAGAGAGAGAGAGAGAGAGAGAGAGAGAGAGAGGTAGTGAGAGAGAGAGGTAGAGAGAGGTAGTGAGAGAGAGAGAGAGAGAGAGAGAGAGAGAGAGAGAGAGAGAGAGAGAGAGAGAGAGAGAGAGAGGTCGTGAGAGAGAGAGGTAGTGAGAGAGAGAGGTAGTGAGAGAGAGAGAGAGAGAGAGAGAGAGAGAGAGAGGTAGTGAGAGAGAGAGGTAGTGAGAGAGAGAGAGAGAGAGAGAGGTCGTGAGAGAGAGAGGTAGTGAGAGAGAGAGGTAGTGAGAGAGAGAGAGAGAGAGAGAGAGAGGTCGTGAGAGAGAGAGATAGAGAGAGGTAGTACAGGTAGTCCCGACTGTAGTGCGCTTCGGTTCTGTGTTTACTCTTCGGCGCAGCGCTACTAACCGGAGTAAAGTAAAATCCCGCCGCTGCTGAGAAACTAGTTCCTGTAAATGTATTGCGATCATTGAGATGCAAGAGTAGTTTGATTTTTAACATTATTCTCTCAACAGACATTCACATCGATAGTCTGGCGTTATAATTGATTTGCTTTTGGTGTACTGTGGAGTGGGTAAAACTGTTTTTAATGGCAGGCTAGCAGATACCGTTGACTCGCACTAGCCTAGCACCGGCGAACTATGCAACTGGAACGACTGGATGACATTTTTTGAAAGCTGTCTCCACTGATAAATAACACTAAGACTAACTTGGAAATGAGGCCCGATGTCCAAAATCCTGAACCACCCCTTTAATTTACTGTCATATTCTCTTCAATTATAGATGTATGGATCCAATAGGCTATGCAAAGTCTTGAGGAAAATCATATGAAGTACTTTTTTACAGCGTTGGTTTCAGAAGTATTTTTTCCATTCCTATCCTTTCTCCCATTGGGATAAAAAAAAAAAAAACGTATTTGTTAAAGCATTATAAGCCATGAACCAAACCAACACCAAACCAACACCAAACCAGCTACAAGGTGAATCATAACATTGCAAACTTTGATTCGAAGCAAAAAAGTATTAGTGATAGAAAGAACTACAACCCCATGAAGCATTGCTTGAACATAATCAAATAAAAAAAGATGGAGAAATACATATACATGCAAACATTTCAGGATTTTGATTGACATTCACAGTGCTTCATGGGAGTGGGCGGAGCTAAAGAGCTCTTTTGGAGCGTGTTGCTTATTTCGACTCTCTGGTGGAAGAGCATCGTGGGTAATGTAGTTTTTCACCAGGAATTCCACTTAAGCACGATTATTTAAAAAATAAGATGAAATAATGTGGGCTGATGCTTCAACAGAAGCAAAACCATGTAGCTCACAGTAGGGCTGTCTATAGGTTTATAAGTTATCGTTCAATATCAATTTCCCTATGGAGAAACTGGATGGAGTTTATACTTCCATAACTCGACTGTTGTCCTCTATTGCTGTCTTTTAAAGCACAGGAGATGTACAAGAGGTTTTTTTCTCTTCTGAAATCTCTAAAGTCTCCATTTGCTCTTTGTTGAATCTCATGGCTGTCTACGAGAAAATAAAGAGATCTTTACCCTGAAAGCGAGACTTTAGAGCGATTTCTGTCGGAGCAGCAATCTGAAGTCTATCAATATTTCATAGGTTCATTTTTTAGATTGTTGCATTCTTAGTTAGTATTCAAAGACCATCTGTTTATCTCCTAATGAAAGAGTGCATGATTGAATGATATGACTTGAGTTGTTGAGAGTTATGTAACCGGCTTTATTAAACAGACTGTCTTAATTCTGCCATTTAAAAAGATTAGCATGGAATTCAGACAAAAGGAAATAGTATTTAGACTGCTTTCATACTCATCCATCCATAAGCTTTATACATATTTTGCTGCTGTAATCTCGTGTGTTGCTGAGTGAAACGGTGATAAAACGCAGGCTGAACGTTTAGTTTATCCATCAGGAATCGATTGGATCATGAAAAATTGATGTTTATACCAGAATGGAGTGGAATTTATTTGAGCACAATAAGAGCAAGAAGGTGCATTAAATATAGTTTCATGTTGGCTTTAAAATCTGTTTAATTATCTCTAAAATCCCATTTTATTGTCTTAATTCCACAGATTATATAGAACTATAGTGAAAATTTTGTAATGTTGTTTTATATCCCACAATAATGCACATTTTACAACATGATTATGATCTTTTAGTCCACACGTTTTCACTGCTTTTGCTGATTCTGCAAAGCAAAACTGGAAGAAAAAAGAACTGCAATTAAAGATGAAGTGAAACATGTGAAGTATGCATGTTGGGACGGTTCTTTAACGAACATGTCAGTGATTTACAGTGGCGGTTATTTGACTGGGACAGAACAGCAGCATTCCAGAAACCTGTTTTTGTCCCAGGACATTCAACAACAGCATGAGATTTTTGTTTGTTTGAAGTATTGGACCCCCTTCATATGTCAAAACATCCTTTGCAGCAGCCATAAATATAAAACTAATTCATAAATGAAATTAAATACATTTACAGATTAATATTGAACATTTTAATTGACATTATCTAAATAGACAACAGACAAAATAAGATCATCAACTTTATTTTAATTGCCTATATTTATGAACATTTACTTTTAATTGAAATCATGTTTACACACTCACTATTTCAATATTCTTACACTGAATAAAATACAGTGATACTTATATTGTATAATACAGTATATGCCAATAATAAGTTTCACAATATGCATTGCTTCAAAGTAGCTTTACAGAAAACCATGATAATAATATTTATAATATCTTGTTGCCTTATAGTTGCATTGTATAACTTGTATATATCCAATATATTCCTTGTAACAAATAAAAATAGAGGCAAATGAGACAATCGTTGTCATACGAATGTGCATAACATGCTGTAGATCCGGTCATTTGTTCTAGGGAGAATTGGATGAGAAATGTAGAATAATCATGCTATTTCTGAATTTCTGAAAAAAAATTAAAATACAGTTTATGCTTTGTAGTATTTAAGTTTATTTTAACGCTTTAATGTCTGCATTTATTTGCTCAAATTCAGTAATAACAGTAAAATTGTGAAATATTATTACAATTTCAAACAACAGTTTTCTATTGTTATATATTTTAAACTGTATTTTATTCCTGTGATGCAAAGCTGAATTTTCAGCATCATTACTCCAGTCTTCAGTGTGGAAGCTTGTTTCTGCCACTTAATGAAAAAAAATGTAAAAGAATATTGCGACTCTTTTTTTTCCTCCTCAGAATTGCGAGATATAAACTAAACTTGCAATTGTGAGTTATAAAGTCCAAATCTGAGGGGAAAAAAGTTGGCTCACAATTCTGACTTTTTTATTGTTGTTGTTTGGTTTTGTTTTTAATAAAAGCTCGCAATTCTGAGGGGAAAAAAAATCAGAATTGTGAGATCAAAAGTCACATTTTTTTTATTCAGTGGGAGTAAAAAGCTTCCAGTCTTCAGTGTCACGTGATCCTTCAGAAATCATTCTAAAATGCTGATTTTCCACTAAAAAAACATTTCTGATTATTATTATCAATGTTGAAAAGTTGTGCAACTTTATATTTATTTGGAACCAGTGATGCATTTTTTTCAGGATTATTTAATGGATAGAAAGTTTAGAAGAAATACATTATTAATGTTTTGTTAAACATTATTAATTATTGGCAAGTTTTGTTCACAATATAATACTAGCATACAATTAACTGCACACTGTTTTCCAACCATATGTACAGTAATAGACATCCAGTTATAATATTAGCTGGATCAGATAATGATTTCAGAAAGAAAAACAATTGCAGCAGATATTATTTCTGGTTTATTAATCACTAGAATTGGAAAGTCAAGTCAAGCACATTGCATCATGGGATACAGTAGTGTGTAGTATGCACTGTTGTACACTAAATATTTATTGGGCTAAATAAAATAGCCCATACTGTGCAGAGTAGCCTATACATACTATATACTGCAGAGATAGTAAAACGAGTTAGTATGCTGTTCTGAAGCCATGGCCCTGTCCCAAATGGCACACTCCGGACTTGTGGACCTCCTCAGAGTCCACACTTCGGTGACGTCATGTAGTGCAGACCTACAGGGCCCTTAGCGCGAGTCCGCAAGGGCGCATTGAGAGGTATTTTTGGGACAGACTCGATCGTCACGCCGGAAACCGGAAGACGGTCTGATTGTTGTTATGGACAGGAGCTGCAGGTTCGGGGAAATATGCGGCCTATTGTTGTGCTGTTTACATATGACTCAGTAAAGCCCTGACATTCTGTTCTATTCGTGTTATTCAGCTCGCTATTATTAGCCTATGTTTCTGGTCGATGATCATAATGTTTGTATAAACTTGTCATAAAAACCGTAATGTAATTACACTTAAATATTTTCTTCTCAGCCATGTTAACAATTGTCCGTGAGCGAAATCTCCTCCCATCCGTCGTCTGATTGGCCTTTCGCAAGGATTCCTGGGTAGTTAAAGTGCGTGGAGCCTGCATCTATGCTTCAAGGGTACAAAGGGGGCGCTGCTGAGCACACTTCAGAGCGTTAAAATGCTAAATGGGACGGCCTATGAACTCGTAGACTCGGCGAGAGACCGAAAGTCCGCATGAAGTGCGCCATTTGGGACAGGGCCCATGTCTAACAGCTCCTGAAACTCCAGAAGAGACCGTTTCTGTTTTACTCTCCAATTAACTTAATTTAGGAGAAACAATTGCGATATGAAAAAGATGTGTGATGTTTTTTCTTATGGGTATACTGTGTAAAACCGACTGACCGCTAGCGTTCCCTTTCCAGAAATCAAGGTTGAATCCGAAGTTAAATTTCAATGGAGAAATCAGCGTGCCAGTTTGAATGATAATATGTAACCTGACATACATAGAGGTTTATATGAAGACAGATTGTTTGAGTTAGCAGTGGCCTTGTGATCCGCTCATAGTCACGTTTGTGTTCGGACCGTCTGTCTCAGTCGATGTCGACGTCACCGTGACGGATGATGGGTCGTGACAGGGAAAACCAGCAGCAGAAGCTTCTTGTGTGTTGCTGATCTACTCCTGACAGCATTAATCATTACAGGATAGACCGCAAACAAACACTGAATTAAACCCTGAGGAGGAGAACTGACAGAGTCTGAAACCATGCAGATGATTTCAAACCGTTATGGCAATGTTTGAGTTACATCAGCTTAAAAATGATTTACATATGTGCATTTGCAGATGCTTTTATCTGGCTTTTATGTTACTTGTTGCTGCCTTCTTGGGCAAGACACTCTTGTAAAAGAGTTTTTTTTTTTTTAAATTGTCGATACATCAAAGTATATTTTGCTCAGCAAGAACAAAACTGACAGTGAAGATCGTCTGTGAGCGCTGCGGAGAGATTTGTTTTCACAGCCGCTGAGATATGGAAAGGTAAAATGATCCGTGCGGATGCACTTATATGGTTATCTATTAGCACACGCTTCATTCAGCATGTCGCTGTTGCTCTCTCCTCGTCTTTCATCGATCATCAGCTTTCTGAACCCTGTTACTGTAGCTGAGACCCTTCTGTGTGTGTGTATTGTCCTGTGGTGGTTGTTGTCGGGGCTGAACTGAAATAGCTGTGCCTCTCACGTCCCGCTAATGTAATTAAGAGCGTTTGCATTGACTGATAACAGAAGAATGTGTTTTAGCCCTGCACCTATTTTGGGACCTCCATGCTTCCCGGTCCTCGGGTGTCCTTGTCTTAGACCCAGGAGAACTTGTCTTTCAGTGATGAAGCTCATGTAAATCTACATATACACACACTACCATAAGTTTGAGGTCAGGATGATTTTTTTTGATATAGTGAAATATTATTACAAATTTTATATAACTGTTTTCTAAAATGTAATTTATTTCTGTGATGCAAAGCTGAATTTTCATCATCGTTACATCATTACAGTCTTCAGTGTCACATGATCCTTCAGAAATCATTCTAATATGCTGATTTACTCTTGAAATACATTTAATTACATTTTTTCGAATCTTTGATACAGTATCATGATTATTTGAGAAGACAGGCCATTTTTTATTCAAGTCCTAAAGGAAAAAAAAGATGATTTATCATGTCAGGTTTGACGGTCCAGTTCTCTGAGACGGCAGTAATTTAGACCCAGTCCTTACTATTTTAACTTCAATTTTGGTTGCATGTTGTACGTCAGATTCCTCTAATGATTTTTCTATGGCCTTTTTGCCTTGTGTTTAGATAGATGTTGATGATGGAGGAAGAGATGTCAAGAAATGGTTGCAAGTCAGATTTAAACCTGCACCCCCATATGACCACCATAGCTCAACCATTTCCCATGCTCTCTATGCTATGCCTATTCGAAAAGGCCAATTAAGATATGTGTATCATAGCTGATTAAACCAACTAGTGTTTTGCACTAGTCATAGTATCCAGTTAAAAGTGGTTGAAGTTGAAAAACATGTTGAATCTTTTCACAGTATTCCAATTAGTTTTACAAATATTAGAACATATTTTTTCTCTTTATGTTGTGATGCAATGTTTATGTAACAGACGAAGGAGTGCAGTATCAGCCCCAGTAATGATGCCATGCCAGTATTCGTGAAGTATATGTCATAATGATGGATAATCACCTCAGAGCAGTTTGGCACTTGTGTGGGTGGACAAAGTCAGTACTGCAAATGTGGAAAAAAGCACTGAAGTTTAAAACTTTAACATAATAGTCCTCCGAAACGCTTTCCCCGAGAACAGTGCTGTCTGGTCCGAAACTGCTGTGAATCCCTGTCGGGAGGGACTTTGACCGAAGAGCAGCACATTAATACTTGATCTGAAAGGTAAATAACAGAGCATGTCATCATCGCATCTGATAGCAGGTTCTGTCTTTTCACATCTCTTATCTTTCTCACCTTTCACTTTTCTGGGCTGGTGTTGTATTTGTAAAGGGGATTTAGCCTAATCTAAAGCAACAAATCAGGAAGTCGTTCATTTCAATAAGACTTCCCAGCATCTTGAGAGACAGCGACAGTTGAACTTTAATCAATGATTAAATCAGTTTAATAAATGCATATTTAAACTTGATTTAAATGTATATCAAGGTTGTGCGCCATTCAAACATGTGTGACTTCGGTGTTGTCTGGGACTCCAATATTGTTAAAAAAAAAGCATAATCTTTTGTTTCCTGCAAAGTCATATTGGTTTGGAAAGACACGAGGGTGAGCAAATGATGACTGAGTTTTCAGCTGAACAGTTATTTAAGTATCTTATAGCTTCACCAGTAAGACTGTTGCTCAACCAGCTTCAGTAGAAAGCAGTGTTAATTTTGTCAGCAAATTTTGATTTAGTTTTAGTCTTAGTCTTTTGACTAAAATGCCATTTAGTTTTAGTCATATTTTAGTCATCTGAATTGTTTTAGTTTTAGTCTAGTTTTAGTCGACGAAATACAATAACATTTTAGTCGACTAAATCTACAGTAGATTTAGTCGACTAAAATATAATGGGTTTAGTTCAATTGTAATGCGTTAATTTAGAATTTCTCTAAAATTTCCAAACCCATATACTCCCGGAGAAAACATCTATTAACCTATTAATATGAATGATTTTTAAGTTTGAACATGCAATACAGATACAGATTTAACTGCTGTTACTTAAAAAATATCTTAAAATGAAATAAAACCACTTTTCCTAAAGTACAACACAGTCTTCTTTACAATGAATGATATATTCATTCCTTGTTCTACTTACACATCATTCTTTATTCTTTCAAGCAGACATATTTATTTGTATGAATTAAATATAATTAATCCTTATTAAAGCTATTATAAAACAGTGAATGCTTTTCTCTTTTTCTTTTGTTGCTTGATCAAAATTAAGGACACGGACCGCATTAGGTTTATTGCCACTGTCACTTTAAGACGTCGGATCATGTCCAATGACATGCGGATACAATTGCACTGATGCACATCCGACACACTCACAGTTTAAGACATAACCAGCATAGTTTACATGAATACTCTCCAAAAAGGACATTTAGACATACTGTTGTGTATTTCTCCATTCAGACACGAAAGAGAGCTCAATTCAGTAGCCTACTCGCGCGCTGTAGGTGTATTGTGCATGACTGCACGCTTCGGGTTAGGTGTGTGCGCACAGAAAACCGCACCGAATAGAGCTCTTTTTTGCATCGTCACTGTAGGCGTTTGGTTAAATGATTATGCAGTTTGTTTATTATGGGCCACCGTAGTGGGTTGTCTCAACCAGTCAGAATGCCCGGTGGTTTTGGTGCACTTCTATCTGGTCTGTATCGGATGCCAGTTATCGAATGTTTGGATTAAACGCAGTCATTTACATTCTGTGTTATCATTGACTCATACCAACAAATAGAGACTTTCTACATGGTGTCAGAAGCGAGTACGGACCTCTCGCCAGCGAGTGTTTTTTCTTTCTTTCTCTGTCGTCGTTGAACAAACTGTTGCATTGGACCGCGCTAGCGTAGCTATCGCCAGTTGACAACGTTGTTTTCCTCTACCCAACGTGATGGCGGATGGATTTCGCAGACCCGACCCTCTCGTTTTTGATGAAAATATCGCCGAGAATTGGCGTATTTTTGAGAGGGAGTACGATATTTTTATTGCTGCCGCACATTCGGACAAGTCAACAAAAACCCAAGCTTATATCCTTCTCAACATTGCCGGTCCAGACGCCATCGAACGAGAGCGTTCTTTTGCCTACGCTGCTGAAGTGCGCGCGCCAGGAGATGGCGGAAGGATCATTACCCCTGCTGAATCTCGAGAGGACCCCGAATGTTTGAAGAAAAAGTTTCGGGAAATCTGCAATCCTCAAAACAACAGGACTATGGAAAGAGACAAATTTCATACCAGAGGTCAGAAACAAGGTGAGAGCATTGAATCATTCATTAGTGATTTAAGGATTAAGGCTAAAGGCTGCCACTTTGGAGACCTAACAGAGGAGCTAATCTGCGACCGCATCGTGTGTGGCGTTACCAGCGACACGTTGAGAAAAGCTCTGTTAAGGGACAGCGAGCTAACACTTGCCAAAGCCATTTCAATCTGTCGGATACACGAGATGACCGAGGAAAGTAGCAAGACGTTAGCATCGCAAAGTAACTCTGCCAGCGTGAATGCAGTTAAGCTAGTTTCAAACAGAATGCAGTGGCCAAAGCCCCAGCCCCCCTCACAGACTATCACGAGGTGCAACAATTGTGGAGGCAGCCAAGCAGCTAAGCGGGAAAGGTGTCCAGCATTCGGACAACAGTGTCACAGTTGCCAAAAGTTTAACCACTTTAAAAGTTACTGCAAGTCTAAACCGTGCAGACAAGATAGGCAACCTCCTAGACAGAAAACTGGCAGACAGAGCGTTAACGAGATAGAAATAGAGGAACAAACATGTGAAGATGGAACGTTTTATGTGGACGGCGTTGAAGTTGACAGTCAGGTTGATTGCGTGAATCTAAAAGCCATTGAAAAGGATGAAGGATTTGTCACAATGCGTATAAACGGCAAGCCCACAGAGATGAAAGTGGACACAGGAGCAAAATGCAATGTGATGTCACTGGACACCCCTCAGAAGGCTTAATGGCAGCGAACAACTTGTAAAGCAGAAGAAAGCAGCTAGCCTTGTTGCTTATGGAGGCACCAGAATTGAGACCAGTGGAATCGCCACACTGCGGTGCTGCCTAAAGGAGCAGAACCACTCACTGCCGTTTTTCATTGTGGACAGAGCAGTGCAACCACTGCTAGGATTTCGTGCGTGCATGGACATGGGGGTTGTGAAAATGAGTCCAGACGTCCACCAGATCAGCGTGGAGAGCAGCACGGACTTTAGCTCACAGACATTTACACAGTACAAAGACCTGTTCAGCGACGAGTTAGGAGAACTTCCGGTTACATACTCCATGATTTTGGATACCAGCATACAGCCTGTGGTCCGCCCAGCTCACCGTATCCCCGTTGCAATGCAAGAAAGAGTTAAAGCCGAACTTGAACGAATGCAATGCGTGGGTGTCATAACACCAGTCACAGAACAAACCGACTGGGTGTCGTCCATGGTAGCAGCACATAAGAAGGATAAGCGAGAAATCAGACTATGTATCAACCCCAAAGACCTCAACACTGCACTGAAAAGACCCCATCACCCAATGCGCAGCGTCGAAGAGGTGGCAGCGCAAATGTCTGGGGCAACAGTGTTTTCTGTCCTGGATGCAAAGAATTCGTTCTGGCAGATACGTCTCGACAAGAAATCGTCACTGCTGACCACATTCAGCACTCCATTTGGGCGCTACAGATTTCTAAGGATGCCCTTCGGCATACCATGGAACAACTGTTTGCGGGTTACCCCTGCTCAGTCATTGTCGATGACATCATCATAGGAGGCCGCGGAGTGGCCGAACACGACGCCAACTTGAGAAAGGTGCTCGAAAGGGCACGGGAAGTCAATCTCAGGTTAAACCCGAACAAGTGTAAATTTCGCCTGGGCCAGGTAGCGTACGTAGGCCACATCTTCACAAGCGAAGGCCTAAAAGCAGACCCGTCTAAAACTGCAGCGATCAACGACATGCCAGTCCCAACGGATTTGACCGCACTACAACGCTTCCTGGGCATGGTCAATTACCTCAGCAAGTACATCCCAAATCTCATCGACATCGCAGCGCCCCTTAGGAAACTCACTCGCAAAGAGACAGCATGGTGCTGGTTTCAACAGCACCAAGAGGCTTTCGAGCGCCTCAAATCATGCCTGTCCAGCCCACCAGTACTGGCATACTACAATGTCAAAGACCCAGTTACACTGACTTGTGACGCGTCATGTTATGGACTAGGAGCAGCATGCTTACAGAACGGTAGACCAGTAGCCTTCGCGTCACGTGCTCTCACAGACACAGAGGCGCGATATGCCCAAATAGAAAAGGAGCTTCTGGCTGTTGTGTTTGCCTGCACAAAATTCAAAGACTATGTCTACGGAAAGCCCACAATCGTAGAAACCGACCACCAGCCTTTAGTGACCATCATGAAAAAGCCCATCCATGCCGCTCCTGCCCGTCTCCAGAGAATGTTGCTTCGCCTGCAAAGCTACGACATCAGCCTAGTCTACAAAAAGGGCAAGTACATGTATCTGGCAGACACCCTCTCAAGAGCTCCCAGCTCACAAGCACCACAGAGCCCTGTGGAAAACAGTGACTACGAAGTCATGAGCGTGAGCTACATTTCCTCAATACGCCTGGAGGAACTCCGTAGACACACAGCAGAGGATGAGGTGCTACAAACTCTTGCCACTATCATTCGACGCGGATGGCCCACCAGAGAAAGCCAGCTCCAGTCTGCCATCAGCCATTTTTTTCCATACAGAGATGAGCTGACAGTGGAGGATGGTATCATCATGAAAGGCCATAAATCCGTCATTCCCCGATCCCTGCGCAAGGAGTACATCAACATTGTACACAAAGGCCACCCAGGTATTGAGGCAACCAAGCGTAGAGCTAGAGGTGTAATCTTTTGGCCTACAATGTCAAAGAACATCACAGAAGAGTTGCTCTCATGTGCAGTATGCAATAGCACAAAGTCACATCAGCCGAAAGAGCCCCTCCAGCTCCACCCTGTTCCAGATCTGCCATGGTCCACAGTGGCCGCAGACATTCTTGAGTGGCATGGCAAACATTATCAAGTTCTCGTGGATTCATATTCCGGCTGGTTTGAAGTCGACCTCCTTCGAGACTTAACCTCATCAGCCGTCATATCCAAATTAAAAAGACACTTTTCGGTACATGGTACACCTCACATACTCGTCACTGACAATGCTAGACAATACACCAGCCAACAGTTCAAGGATTTTGCTGAACAATGGGATTTTACTCATACCACAAGCAGCCCAGAGTTTCCCCAGTCAAATGGACTCGCGGAAAGAGCTGTCCGCAGTGCCAAGCAACTCATGGAGAAATCACACAGGGACGGGTCCGATGTGTTTCTCAATATCCTGAACCTCAGAAACATTCCCCGTGACCCAACATTAGGCTCTCCGGCCGAGCGCCTCATGTCTCGCCAAACTCGTGCAGCAATTCCGGTGAGCACTAAACTGCTGGAGCCTACCACGAGGAATGTCAAGCAAGTCACCGCTCAACTCCTCAACAAAAGGCGCACGCTGAAGCGCTACTACGACAAGTCGAGCCACCCACTACAGCCGCTGGCAGAGGGACAAGTGGTCCGCATGCAGACAGCGAAAGGCTACGACAAACTTGAAACGGTGAAGGAGATGAGTAGGGAACCACGGTCCTACATAGTTCAAGCAGATGGGAAGACTTATAGGAGAAATCGCCGCCACATACTCCCTGTGGTTGAGCCGCCACCACCGCAGCTCCTGGACGACCCAGACCCTCAGGACACCTGCCCCCCTACAGTGGACAGTTTTCCTTCACCACAAATGCCGACACCAAACACTGTGCAACCCCAACACCCACCCTCCCCCCAGCCCAAGCCAGCAGCGCACTCACCCATCGAGAGTCACGACACACAATACACCACACGTTCAGGTCGCATCTGCAGACCAAATCCCAAATACATGTGAAAAAAAAAAAAAAAAAATGTTCTTCCTGGTGTAATTTCATCCCAGCTATTCAGCGTGTTCAGTATTGTGACATTTCATGGACTTAAACACCCTTGGTGATTTAGTAGACTATGAAGAGGCCTAAATGTTAAAGTGCAATATGAGGTATTCATTTAACCTTATTTGTTTTAGTTATGTTGCAAAGACATGTTTACCAGTGTTGCCTTGTTTGATAGGGCTAAAGACTAAAAGGAAGGGATGTAGGCGTTTGGTTAAATGATTATGCAGTTTGTTTATTATGGGCCACCGTACTGGGTTGTCTCAACCAGTCAGAATGCCCGGTGGTTTTGGTGCACTTCTATCTGGTCTGTATCGGATGCCAGTTATCGAATGTTTGGATTAAACGCAGTCATTTACATTCTGTGTTATCATTGACTCATACCAACAAATAGAGACTTTCTACAGTCACTCTTATTCAGAGATCTATATGTCTGCCCTACTCATTCTCCCAGACGTTCACATTTTTTAACGTTTTATGACCGCGGGGTAGATCACGTTACAGTAGCCTACAAATGTGCGCATCTACCACACACGCAGGACATCAGTTCTGACGGATCGCTTCCCAAATCGTCACTATCTAACATTTTCGTCTAGTTTTTATTCGTTGACGAAAATGTCAATAGATTTTCGTCATAGTCTTTGTCATTCAAAACTAGGTTTTATTTAGTTATCGTCTCGTTTTCGTCTGTGAAAAAATGTCGTTGACGAATAATTTTCGTCGTTATTTTCGTCAACGAAATTAACACTGGTAGAAAGACAGCTTGACCGATATCAATCCAGCATAAATTAGCGTGGTCATTTCAGTAGGGGAGGTGGCATTTGGGATGGTCAAGTATTATCCGTATGAAATACTATTTTAATAATAAGTAGATCATATTTGATTGTATAAATGTATTGTTGCATGAGGCTTACCAGAGCAGAATGGCTGCATTTGATTCCTCTTAAGGCTTTATGAAGTTTCTTCCAAGTCACAGTCTCCTTTTTCTTGAAAATTGAAGTTTAAATAGTAAGATAGGATCATCACAGCACATGAACTAACCAACTCATTAATCCAACTAGTGTTTTGCAGTGTATTATCTGATTTAGGGTCAGATTTACTAAAAAGGTCAAACTGTTATGTGGTCGCAATCTAATAAAAGCACATATGGGAGTGGAAAGTTCTGCGGGTTATCTACTGACAATGCACAAATTCAATGGGTTAAGGCATGCTTTTTTTTCGGGCCGTAAATAATGGCATAAATACAACTAAATGGACCACCGCAAACTTTAGTAAATCACACTGCATGATTCATTTAAATTCTCTCAGTCTGCACATACATTTTGCATCTGATGGGAAACTCCTATATGCATTTGCAATAAGGTCAAAAATTACTGCCTACACCTTTTCATTGCTAATTTCTCACTGTGTCTTTAGAAAATCCTGACAGTGTTTTTAAACGCCCAAAGAGGGTTTGTGCTGGTGCAAGTTGTCAGTAAATCTGGCCCTTAGTATCTAGGTCAGAAGCTGAAAAGTGTTGCATCTTTCTTTACACCCTATTCTAAATTTCTTTATTTGTGATGCAACGTTTATACAACTGACAACTGACACTCCCATAGACCGCCATAGGAACTCTGGAATCCGGAAGTAACGCGTGTTGTGGAGCAGCCGATAGTCCCAAACACTGATAGTTTCTCCATTGAACCCCATTCATTTTCAGTGCTCCCGAAGTACGCTCGCTGGTAAATTAATGAAATAACTGTATTTATTTTTACTTTTACACACATTAGCCGACCT
Organism: Rhinichthys klamathensis goyatoka; assembly: GCF_029890125.1. Classification (NCBI taxonomy): domain Eukaryota; kingdom Metazoa; phylum Chordata; class Actinopteri; order Cypriniformes; family Leuciscidae; genus Rhinichthys; species Rhinichthys klamathensis. The sequence continues at coordinate 272,881 of NW_026606935.1, forward strand.
CTCGTGAATCTAGTCTGTAGTTATATTTTCTGTAGCCAGTTTTAGTAAATGTTTATTGGAAGATAATAGGTTAATTGCAGCGATAGCTTACGTGACCAACACTTCACTAACGTTAGCTAACTTACGGTAACCTGATTTATATAATATATAATATTTTTAATAATATTTTATATGTATATATATATATATATACACTCACCGGCCACTTTATTAGGTACACCTGTCCAACTGCTCGTTAACACTTAATTTCTAAGCAGCCAATCACATGGCGGCAACTCAGTGCATTTAGGCATGTAGACATGGTCAAGACAATCTCCTGCAGTTCAAACCGAGCATCAGTATGGGGAAGAAAGGTGATTTGAGTGACTTTGAACGTGGCATGATTGTTGGTGCCAGAAGGGCTGGTCTGAGTATTTCAGAAACTGCTAATCTACTGGGATTTTCACGCACAACCATCTCTAGGGTTTACAGAGAATGGTCCGAAAAAGAAAAAACATCCAGTGAGCGGCAGTTCTGTGGGCGGAAATGCCTTGTTGATGCCAGAGGTCAGAGGAGAATGGCCAGACTGGTTCGAGCTGATAGAAGGGCAACAGTGACTGAAATAACCACTCGTTACAACCGAGGTATGCAGCAGAGCATTTGTGAAGCCACAACACGCACAACCTTGAGGCGGATGGGCTACAACAGCAGAAGACTCCACCGGGTACCACTCATCTCCACTACAAATAGGAAAAAGAGGCTACAATTTGCAAGAGCTCACCAAAATTGAACAGTTGAAGACTGGAAAAATCTTGCCTGGTCTGATGAGTCTCGATTTCTGTTGAGACATTCAGATGTTAGAGTCAGAATTTGGCGTAAACAGAATGAGAACATGGAACCATCATGCCTTGTTACCACTGTGCAGGCTGGTGGTGGTGGTGTAATGGTGTGGGGGATGTTTTCCTGGCACACTTTAGGCCCCTTAGTGCCAATTGGGCATCGTTTAAATGCCACGGCCTACCTGAGCATTGTTTCTGACCATGTCCATCCCTTTATGGCCACCATGTAGCCATCCTCTGATGGCTACTTCCACCATGTCACAAAGCTCTAATCATTTCAAATTGGTTTCTTGAACATGACAATGAGTTCACTGTACTAAAATGGCCTACACAGTCACCAGATCTCAACCCAATAGAGCATCTTTGGGATGTGGTGGAACGGGAGATTCGCATCATGGATGTGCAGCCGACAAATCTGCGGCAACTGTGTGATGCCATCATGTCAATATGGACCAAACTCCCTGAGGAATGCTTCCAGCACCTTGTTGAATCTATGCCACGAAGAATTGAGGCAGTTCTGAAGGCAAAAGGGGGTCCAACCCGTTACTAGCATGGGGTACCTAATAAAGTGGCCAGTGAGTGTATATATATATAGCCTATATATAATATTATATATACACACACACAATTCATTTATTTAAATGGGTTAGGGTTATGCATATATGTGCTTATATGTATTTAGGAACATAGTAAATTCACTCATTAACTAACTTATCTCTCCGGTTTAATTTTATGAAGAATATTTTTCGGTTGAATATTTACCGAACATTGCTGTATATAGTCGTTGCTTTCTACGTTATGGGAGCGGTCTATTTCCCTCCTAAATCATTCATTTGTACATGCACAGCGTAATTATTTATATTTTATGTTGGTTGGAGTTCTGAACGGACTTGCGTGATCACGAAGGTAGGCTAATGGCTGAATCGGAATTTATAAGCAAGATCACGGGAATCAATAGCCTAATACAGCCCAGTTGTGCTAAAATAAATATCATGAGACGTCCATCATCAGATGAATGACATGGAAAAGTTAAGTTAGAGCCGCTAAAGCCAGTGCTACTACCCATGTGAACATGAACACTAAGCTTTTCCCTTCCAAAAATATAGCCTAAAACTTATCTAAGTTGTCACCCTGCCTCTCCAAATGCAAAACTGACATTAACAAAATGCAATAACAGCTTAAAAAGTACTTGGGTGTGTGTTTTATTTTATATTTACCGTTTAATAATCCAATCGCTGCTGTCTGTCCATAGAAGAACATGACAGCCCGCGTATGTTTTGGAACTATTTGGGCTTACATGAACCACGTGACAGCCGTCGCGGCGACATCAAAGCGTGTCGCAACTCTTTCTCTCTATGGCTCTGGGCGAACCGAATTCGAGTCCAGGTTTGCTGACCTTTTCCCGATCCCAAAAAAAAAAAAAGATCCCAAAAGTGGGTTTTTGCAGCGATGCCATAGAAGAAATATTTTTGGTTGCTCAAGAACCGTTCAGTGAGCAGTTCCTAAAAGAACCATTTTTTTCTTAGTTTGAAGGACTTTTTTTTTTAAATCTAAAGAAACTTTTGTGCATTGAAAAGGTTCCATGGATGTCAAATGTTCTTCATGGAACCATAGATGCCAATAAAGAACCTTTATTTTTAAGAGCACAGTTTTTAGTGCACACTAAAGTGTGAAAGTGGTATCTAGTGCTCTTGTTATCAGTACAGGTCTCTTTATAAGTCCCAGTCTGTGAGTGATACACACAAACACAGAGGTCAACCTCCCTGCTTGGCTTCAGGCCAGAAGAGAAGAGAGCGGAGCGAAGTCCATTACAAAGGAACAGTAGGTTTTACTGTCTGGCCGAACTCCAGCTCTCATTACAGAGCTACGTCGCATACCTATAACCAAGAAACCTTTTGTCTGTCCGAGCAGGTCTGCAAAGAAAAAACAGAAATCCAGAAGAGAGAGGCCTGCTTGTGTGTGTGTGTGTGTGTGTGTGTGTGTGTGTGTGTGTGCGCAAGAGCGAGCCGAGCTCATTCAGGAGTCATAGAGTTAAAAATAACTTTATTGCGGATCATGTTTTGGAAGGAGGGATCTACTTCCCAGGCTAGGACGGCCTGCCATGCAGGGGCAGCACAGGCTGAGTGTGTGTGCATGCGTTTGTGCATGTGCGTGTGTGTTTTTGTGGCAGCGTCAGGAGCACGCTGACTTCACACACACACAAACGCCTATCCTGATGGTGTCTGTCCTGTCTTGTGCTCCAGATGAGCTGCTGGATGTAACCTGGCTCCATGAGTGCTATGAATGACTCCCTGGATGAGACACACACCTCTGGCAGCCTCGGGGAGAAAGCGGCCATATTTCGGGGAGCGAGAGGCAGTGGGAACGTCGTCGGGCCAGCCTTCATCCCATTGCGCTCGCCCTTGCAGCCACCCAATGCTGCGGTCTCCACGCTCTTCAAGGGGAATAGGTAGGACACACACTTTCTATTGCAACTGCATGCAAACGTCCGTGAAAGTGTGCACGCTGCAAAAGGGGATTTTCATTTTCAGTATTTTTGTCTTGTTTTCCATTACAAATCATGATACATGTACTTGAGACGCAAATTGACTAAAAAATATGTTTATGCTTGAAACAAGAACAAATATTTTGCCAAATGGGGTCATAATAACAAACTTAATTCAAAGGGAAAACATGAATATTTTTCTGACCCCATTGTCAGATATTTTTTCTTGTTTTAAGCATATCTTTTGTCATTGTGCATCTCAAGTAAATGCATCTTGATTTAAGAATGTTGAGATGTTAGTACTGGAAAACAAGACAGGAATGCAGAGTTATGAAATATTTTATTTGCAGTGCATGTGTACACACTGTATAATAAGCAAGTTCAGGACACTAGGTTCCCCACGTCGATACCGTACCTCGTTTCCTAACCGGTTAATCGTTAACACGTCAGATCGGACAGGGAATAGAGCTGCCTTTGTGCTCTCTGCAAGGTCTACGTGAGAACCACCTAGACTTTGTACCTGTAAACAGATGTTCTCATCAACAGCACAGACACTGGAATCAAATCAAGCACCTGCTACTTTCCAGCTCGAGTCGGAGGCCACTTTACCGGACGTCACGTCTTCTGCGTGTTTGTGATACGGTAGCGCTGAGATCATGAATGTGCGGCTTGATTCCAGCCCTCGAAAGAAGACTCTGAAGTGTTTATTTGTGCCGTAACCAACAAACAACTGAGCTCAAATGAAGTAGACATGGATTTAACAAGTTTCCTTAGGTGAACGTGTGTTTATGTTCAGGTATCCTCGTAGTTTTTGAACCTTTTGAACCCAAACCCCAAAAATGCCATATACCCAAACTATAATAGACTAGAGGCGTGATTCTGCTGTCATTTGAAATGAGAAATGAGTTTGTTGTGATCAACACTGAAAAAAGGTAACCTAAAAATGATAATATCTAAGTTTTCTTATATCTAAGATTTAATCTTATATCTAATAAGGCTTATATCTAATATCTAAGGTTTTAATTAAGTCAAAAATATCACTGAATCAACCTAATACATACATTTTACAACAAAACATTTACATTTATTAATTTAGCAGACGCTTTTATCCTAAGCGACCTACAATTGAGATTAAATTCTATTGGTTAAATCAGGTAGAAATAACTAATTGCAGGTTGTCTTTTTTCAGGTTGTCAGTGAGAATTTACATTTTTTTTTGAAAATAATTTTCAGGAACTATTTTTATGACAAAAAATATGCCCTTATTGCGGTGTAAAACCCCGATGCACCTAAAGCCACAAGTCTGATCATGTTATATTTCATATCTGAGAATGATATCTCTAAAAATCTGAGTTTTATGAAATATATTTTTGAAGAATACTATTTAGTGCTAACTGCTAACTGATGCTTACTCACACAAATGAAAAGATGTAGTCAAATGGATATTTCACGCAAAAATTTTTTAAATGCTGTCTTCGTTTACTCATTTTAAACCAGATGACTTTTTATTTTATTCTGTGTAACACAAAAGAAGACGTTTTTTAAATGTATCTGAAACAGGACATTTTTAAGTACACTGTCAGGACAATTGACTGTTTACCTGGGACACACCTTGTGAAACCGGGACTGACCTAAGTAAACCCTGCCACATACGCATACAAATATTCAGACTTTTTCACTGTATGACTTCTGCAGATTTCAATGGTGGAGATTTATTTTCACAAATGTTTCTCTCTTTCTACTCTTTCCCTAATTTGCACTAGTTAAATTGCTGTGGTGATTCTCTTTGAAGTTGTTTTTGCCTAGTGTGTGTGTGTGTGTGTGTGTGTGGGTGTTAAAAAATATTACGGACCCAAAACGTAAAAGTATTAATAAATATATACAGCGTGTGTATATACACATCAAAAGTGTGGGGTCAGTATGTTTTTTTTAAAAAGAATTTTAATACTTTTATTCATCAAGAATGCATTCAATTGATCAAAAGTGACAGTAAAGACATTTATAAAGTTACAAGATATTTCTATTTTGAATATATATGCTGTTCTTTTGAACTTTCTATTCATCAAAGAATCCTGATTAAAAAAGTATCACGGTTTTCACAAAAATATGAAGCAGCACAACTGTTTTAAACATTGGTAATAATAAGAAATAAGAAATGTTTCTTGAACAGCAAATCCCCATATTAGAATGATTTCTGAAGGATCATGTGACTGAAGACTGAAAATTCAGCTTTGATCACAGGAATAAATTACATTTTAATCTATATTTATGAATTTGTGGATATTTCTTTTGGAAAGTTTCAGTGAATGGGAATATAAAAGCAAGTCTCTCTCTCTCTCTCTCTCTCTCTCTCTCTCTCTCTCTCTCTCTCTCTCTCTCTCTCTCTCTCTCTCTCTCTCTCTCTCTCTCTCTCTCTCTCTCTGGCGTTCCAGCTGAAATGGATCAAAAACACACACACACACACACACACACACACACACACACACACACACACACACACACACACACACACACACACACACACACACACACACACACACACACACACACACATTATGTTGCATTGCATTATGTTCATTCTATCAAAAGAAAAAAGAGAAAAAGTAAATTTGCATAATGCAAAGTCTATTTTAGCACTATAAAACTGTGATGCATTAAAAATGACTGCAAAACAATGATGTTCATATTTAATTCAGCATGTAAAAAAGGCAATACAATAAATACTACAATAATGAATTAAAACTTTATCATTTTAATAATTAATAATTATTTGTTTCCACATTATATTAATGAAAATGGTCCTACAAACAAGCTTCATTTTCTTTAAGCAAACAATATTTATTTCAATGTAGGCGGTGAAATATGACCCGTCCATGTTCTCGACGTGTTCAGTGAGATTTACCCATCAACAGAACTCTCTAAACGGATTATAAATAAGCACATGATCACGCAGCTTCAGACTGCCTCTCCTCGCTTTACACCGGCCCTCCGGGGACCGTTCAGGTACAGCCGATGAAGTCATCTCTGCCCGGGACTTCAGTCATCATATGACCTCAACCGCTGCCTCACACACAGCTGCTGTCTGCTGCGCTGAGAATGCAGGACGTCTGGTTTATGAAATGTCGTACACGTCTCACATGCATGATAAGTGCTATTTTGATGCCGCTAGCTTTCCCTGAGGAGGCACATTTTAGATTTGCAGATGTACTTTTTGATTTCACCCAGGGTTATTATCATTAACTAAAGCTAAAACCATAAAACCCTTCTTCATTACTTGAAATAAAATTAAATAAAATTAAATATAAAAAGCTAGTTGCCAAGGCAAGTTCCCTGGTTAGCTTTAGCAGTTAGCCCCTGTTGGTAGAAACCATAACTACATCATACATAGGCCAAAAAACACAATGTTATGAAGCTGCAGACTCGGAGCCTGCAGCTACAGTCCCCCACCCAGAGTCCCGCATTCTCAGACCCCTTGTTTTTCAAGACAGCGCCTCCTGCTGTTCGGAAGATCGTATAACACCTGCACCCAGAGTCCCACGTTCTCAGACCCCTTGTTTTTCGAGATCCTTATCCAAATGTCATTGAAAACAATAGGATGCAATATTACGGTCTCGTTTTATTTAAAGTTATCCAAATAAATATTTGCGTTCCCTGCTTAATGCATGTGCCAAAAAAACACATTGAGTTACTGATGGAAGGGATACAATTACAGATTGAACTATCTTCTGAAAAATATTATGTGACATTATATTGCTACAATGTTTTTTTAATTCAAATTCTAATTTTTCTGTCAGTTCAACCTATAATGGTCTAATTAACATTATACCATGCTAACATTACAAAACCTGTTTTTTGATAATTTAAATGCGAAGCAAAACTCAAATAAGAATAGACAAAACACCAATAATAAACAATTCTGTACTTTATTTAACGATCACCTAAACATGATCTTGGTGTAAAGAAAAAAGGAAGAAAGAATTGTGTTAGTGACTTTACTTTTCGTCTTCAATTGCATTAAAAAAAACTCCTGATTTATAAGCTTTGCTTTTTTAAAACCATTTTCATAGGTTTAACGTTACATTATCAGCTCTAAAAATGCACTAATTTGACTAGAAACACCGGAGACTGGAAATGTAAAGGATAATTCTACTATGAGAGCAAGATATTCCAAGTTCAGCAAAAGGTGGATATTAAGGATTTTTCAGACTTGATTGAGTGAAATCGATTTTTTGGTGTTTGTTACTTATGCAAGGAGTTACATTACATTTTCAGCTGAGATAATTGGCTCAAAAATGTGCCTCAGCCGTCCTTTTAAACTATCTGAATAGAGTGCAGCAGGATGACGTATTTTTGTAGGCTGAGACCTGGAAAGGAGTTAGCATTTTAGCACTTCGGGTTCTATTGTCCTGAAGTCAATGGGTTTTTTAAAATTGATTTTTGGTTAAATGCTTAAAGGGTTAGTTCGCCCTTTTAAGACATGAAGTTGTATGCAATCCTTACCAGCACTAAAGTGCATACACACTGACCCACTCTGTTGTCACCTCCCTGGTCAGAGTTCTGGCCGCTGGAAGTTTTTCAATAAAGTTCTCCCGGTTATTTTCCGGGGCCACAAAACTGTGCGTTTTTACGTGAAAAAATTATTTGCGTTTTAAAGCTTGATTAATTTACCACACAAAAAACACGCCGGTCAAAATTCATACCTCAGTTTTAATCTGCACTATTTTCGATCCATTTCTATCAATCCGCGCTGCTGTCAACGTCAACAGTGCGCACGTTCAGATCAGCTGTTGATAGCGCGACTCGCTGACAACATGTCTGACTGCGAAACTTCTGATGATGAAACCAATTTTAGCACAATGCCAGACGGATCAGATGATGAAAGTAATTTTACCACAACGAACGACAATGTTATTGATTGCAACACAAAACCTCAATTGTGTGTGATAAGTTTTCTCAGCAAATTTACCAATATCCCTATAGCTGTTTTTATATTAGACATCTTTTCACGTGTTTTATAAGGGAGTCTAAACATCAGCTTGTTTACCGTACAGTTTAGACATGGGATCATAAAGTTAGTAAATAGAGCTTACCCGTGGTACTGGTACAGCAAAACTCTTTAATTTTCCTTTTCCTCCTTGGTTGGGGATGTAATCGTCTTCGCTGAAGTGAGCACTACAGCGAAGAAAATCCTTTATTCTGGATATTTTAGCTCCCGCAGAGTAGCCGATGGCAACCAGCCAAATCAACAATACGCGCTTGCACCCCCTGCTGGTGAGGTCGACTAACAGCAGATGGAGATTATGCTCGGTTCGGTAAACTGTCTCATAGTTATATTCGAAACAGGAAAACGATGGAATCTGAACTTTGATCCCGGCACATCGTTGTGGTCACAGCCTGGGAATTTACAAGTTCGCACCATTGTTAATTTAATACTTTTTACGTCGTTGTCAATCGATTGTGTAAACACTATGGAACAGCTGATCGGAACGTGCGCACTGTTGACGTTGACAGCAGCATTGATAGAAATGGATAGAAAATAGTGCCGATTAAAACTGAGGTATGCATTTTTTGTGTGATAAATTAATCAAGCTTTGAAACGCAAATCACTTTTTTTCATGTAAAAACGCACAGTTTTGTGACCCCGGAAAATAACCGGGAGTACTTCATTGAAAAACTTCCAGCGGCCAGAACTCTGACCAGGGAGGTGACAACAGAGTGGGTCAGTGTGTATGCACTATAGTGCTGGTAAGGATTGCATACAACTTCATGTCTTGGGCGAACTAACCATTTAAAGTGTGTGGTAAAACCAAGCTCAAGATATATTCATGTTTTTATGACTATATGACACATACAATACCCCTTTGTGAATTTTTTTTAAGCTTTTACTTTACTTTTATGGATGCTAACACTTGGCTAAATGGGGTTGTCAGTTACATTAAACATCATCATGCCGAACTAGTACACTAGTTGTGTTTATAACTAGTATGTATTGTATATATACTGTAGTATATGTATTGTAAGTTTCAGGGAAATGTTTTTTGAATAAAAACTGAGTTGTCGAAGCTTAATGGTTACGTTGAAGTCATGTGACTCACTGTGGTGTAGTTCATTTATAGCCTATGTTTAGCTTTTTACTTCTGGCAATTGTTTTTAGGCTTCAAAAAGCCTGAAGATTATCATGATGAACAAAACGTGTAAGAATCATAAACTTTTTTGGTCACAAAGCTTATAATCCAAAAGCCAATGCAAATCCTATTGGGTTTTTGTCGTGGGAATCAGGGTAATTGGGGTATTAATGCCATTGGTTTTATTCATGTCTCTTACCACTGGTTTCTCATTCTCTCCTCAGGAAAGGTAGAGAGGTGGATGATACACAAATGGGACCCGTCCCGAATCCCTTCCCAGAGTTGCTGCCATCCACCGTCTCTCTAGTGTCTGAGTGTCTGTTACCCTGGACCAAAACCAGTGCGACTCAGGTGAGGCATACGCGATTTACTCAAGCTACGACTGTTCAGAAGAGCTGCCTCGCTGTCTACGGCCTACATAGGGAGCATTATGGGATTGTCTTCTCTTTGGGGAATAGATAGAATTTGGCCAAAAGAAGTTTTCTTAGCAGGCCATAGAACAGAGCCATAGTGTATCATTTCTGGAAGCATATATTTTTTAATGTATGCATTTGCATTGATTGAAAAATGTATGGTTAAGCGATTGATTGGTTGACTGATTGATTGATTATTTGGTTAATTAGTTCCAAAATCACCTTCTAATTTAATGTTTGTTCCACTGTCTTAGTTTAATTCCCAGTCTGTGTGTACAGTTTAGTGAGACTGAAACACATGCAGATGAGGCTGATAAACAGGCAGAATGTGAAAACCTCCCCAGAGCGCTAATGACGTAAGCAAGGAACAGAGCGATGTTAAACCAGTTTAGCAGGAATGGAAATGAACTGGGACGGGGGAATGAAATCGCTGTGTCAGCATTCTGAATCTATCTATTTTTGGATTTAGTTTCTAATCCAGTACAAAAAGCATGGCATATGGCAATATAGATATTTTTAACAGAACTTATAATTTGAAAAGGAATGTACATCGAAACAGACCTTGATTTGTCAGCTTGACAAAGTTCACCTCAAAGCTTAAAATAGTTTTAAAAGCTTGGAAGTTTAAAGGTTATTGATTTTATAGATAGATAGATAGATAGATAGATAGATAGATAGATAGATAGATAGATAGATAGAATATATACATATAGACAGACAGATATATACACAGATACAGACATGATAGATACAGATATAGATAGATAGATAGATAGATAGATAGATAGATAGATAGATAGATAGATAGATTGATTGATTGATTGATTGATTGATAAGATAGATAGATAGATAGATAGATAGATAGATAGATAGATAGATAGATAGATAGATAGATTGATTGATAAGATAGATAGATAGATAGATAGATAGATAGAATATATACATATAGACAGACAGATATATACACAGATACAGACATGATAGATACAGATAGATAGATAGATAGATAGATAGATAGATATATTGATTGATTGATAAGATAGATAGATAGATAGATAGATAGATAGATAGATAGATAGATAGATAGATATATTGATTGATTGATAAGATAGATAGATAGATAGATAGATAGATAGATAGATAGATAGATAGAATATATACATATAGACAGACAGATATATACACAGATACAGACATGATAGATACAGATATAGATAGATAGATAGATAGATAGATAGATAGATAGATAGATAGATAGATAGATAGATAGATTGATAAGATAGATAGATAGATAGATAGATAGATAGATAGATAGATAGATAGATAGATAGATAGATAGATAGATTGATTGATTGATTGATAGATAGAATATATACATATAGACAGATATATACACAGATACAGACATGATAGATACAGATATAGATAGATAGATAGATAGATAGATAGATGGATGGATGGATGGACAGACGGACATATTTGACAAACATTGTTATTTTTCATTTGCTGCACCAGTGTTGTTAGCAGATCACCCACACCTGTTTATCATCAGCTCTGTTTGTTTGCGACCCTACGCTAATTTACTCTGAACTTGGTAGATTGCGTTGGTCATAATGGAGATTAGCTGCTGTATCTGTGTTCTTTAAAGGGTCACTCCACCCATTTCAACATTAGTCTTTATTGAAAGTGGGTTATATATGTAGTCGAAATGTAAAAGAAATTTTGAATTTGGTGCCCTCTTGACCGAGAAAAGACAGAAAATAACTTTAGGGCGCATTTGTATGTAAGACAACAACTCCCACAATGCACCACATTGCACAGCTCCGCAAGCCACTCCCACTAATCCAGAACAGTGCAAACAGAGAAATCACTCTTCCGTTCCGTCTACAAGACTTGCTGCCAAAAGAGTTTGAAATTCATTTCACACAAAATGTCTAGTTAGTTGGCTGTGGCGAGCAGGACGAGGGACGTGAGAGGACGGCGCGAGTGATAATGAATGACACCTGTGAGACGCAGCGGTCTCATATCTCTCACGGAGGAGCGGAAGCACAAAAGGAACAGGCCTGATTTTATGTTTTGTTTCTGTTTTGTGTGGCCAGCTGGCTTATACTTTTGTTTTGTATTTGTTTATTTTACTATTAAAATGTTTAAATGTTCGCCGGTTCCCGCCTCCTCCTTCCCACGACAACGAACCCCGTTACATTGGCAAACTCATTAGTGAATTACTCCTCGTTTGTATTTCTTTCTATATGGTGAATTATTGCGTGATACCTGGATGTTCCAGTCAGAACATATGCGGTGCGACACTAGGATGGTTCACATCACAACACAAACGTCCGTGTGCTCGTCTGATTCAGAGATTTCGTCCAGGAGAAATTGCTATCGTTGAAATTCTCTGCAGCAGACGGACTCTATCTGTGTCCGCAGCGCACAGCGAGAGCACAGGCACCAGCAGTCCGCCCAGTCCGGGCTCCTCGTCCGCCTCCTGTTCCTCCATCAGGCTCAGCTGCTCTTCACTAAATTGCGGCTCGTAAAGATAGCCACGAACAGCGGATTCGAGCAGCAGAATTTCAAAATCCTCTACTTCCATATCATGTTTAGTTTCTTCCATATCATGTTTAGTTTCTTCCGTCATTGTCATAACTTCCTATCTCCACAGCGCTTGTTAGCTTAGCTTATAAACAAGATGGCTGATATTGATTTCAGTATCTACAAGTGAAGTCCCACCCACTGATCTGTGATAGCTCTGTTAGCGCATTAGGTCCAACCCCCTATGGGCGGGTTTGAACTAGGGATGCTCATTTTGACCGTTTAACCGTTAACCGATAGTAAAAATTTTGACCGATTAATACTATCAGTTAAACGGTTTAAAACGTTTTTTTAAGCTTTTTTTTTTTTTTTTTTTTTTTTTTTTTTTGCTGCATGGTTTAAAAAACAAAACTAAATAGGTTTTACTATATAGTTAAAACTATGTATTAACTCACGGGGCGCATCGACACGCGCAACCACACACGTGCCTGCAGACATTTTTTTACCGAGCAAGCAAAATGAAGCGATCGAAAAGAAGCACTGTGTGGGACCATTTCAACAGAAAGGGCGAAGACGAGGTTACCTGTAAAATATGCTGCGCTGTTTTAAAATACAGCAGTAGTACGAGTACGATGCAGTATCATTTGAGAAGCAAACATCCACAAGCATCGAGTGATGAAGGGCAACAAACTTTGCCCGCCATGTTGTCAGGGAGAAGATGCGATGCACGGCGATCTGAGGAGATAACGCAGAGAATCTGTTCAATGGTTGTAAAAGACACTTTGCCCATAAGTGTCGTCTGTGGTGAAGGTTTTCAAGAGCTACTGGGCTATATTGAGCCCAATTACGAAATCCCATCAAGATGCACTATTACCCGTAGAATTGAAGCCCGTTTTGAGGAGAGAAAAAAATCGCTTAAATCACAACTCGAAAGCACAAAGTGCGTGGCCCTTACGACTGACTGCTGGACGGCACTCACAACGGAGAGCTATATAACAATAACGTGTCACTACATCGATGAGGACTGGCAAGTTAATTCAGCTGTCCTTCTAACACAGAGTATGCCTAGCAGACACACAGCTGAGAACCTTGCAGCTAAACTAATTGATGCGGTGGAGACATGGGGACTTAATGGGAAAGTGTCTGCATGTGTTCATGACAATGCACGCAACATCGTGGCTGCAAACTCTCCAGAACGGGTGAACTGGGAGTCGGTTCCGTGTTTTGCTCATACACTACAGCTAGCTGTAAATGATGGATTTAATGTGTTCGTGCATCGGGTCATCGTTGCAGCTGGGCGCCTGGTTAGGCATTTTAACCACAGCACCCCTGCATGCAAGGCACTGGAAGATAAACAATCACAAATGAAACTTCCGAAACACCAGCTCATTCAGTCTTGTAAAACAAGATGGAACTCGGTGTGTGACATGTTCGGAAGACTTCTCGAACAAAGGTGGGCTGTTACAGCTGTTCTGTCTGACCGAACGGTTACAAGGCTGCAAGATGCCAGAACCCTGGAGATACGAGACGAACACTGGCAAATAATGGAGGAGATTGCACCCGTGTTGGAAACTTTAAAATGTGCAACCACCATAATGTCATCAGAAAAGAACGTTTCAATTTCCAACATTTACCCCATCACCTTTAGCCTGCTGAACACACACCTGATGAGAGCCGAGGATGACGGCCACAGAGTGACGGAGTTCAAGGCAAAAGTTCGGCAGTCCTTAAGTGGCCGCATGCAGGTAGTTATTATTATTAGGCTATTATTATTATCATTACTATTATTGTCGTTGTTTTGTATTAATTGGGGGGTTATATGTTCGTCACAGGTTGACAAGGATGATCTGGTGGCCAAACCTGCGCTGATCGCCTCTGTCCTGGACCCTCGCCATAAACATCTCCCGTTTTTTGCACAAACGGAGAAAGAAGCCGCAAAAGCAAAACTTATTGAAATGTGTGCTGCTATGGAAATGGCCAATGCGGAAGATTTGACAGCGGTGTCTGCTACCCAAGCTGGAGATAAAGACCGCAGCCAAAGTAACGCCATGATGATGCTCCTGGGAGATGACTACAGCGCCCCTCGTCAAGCCACTGATTATCCAGAAGAGGTTGACATCTACATGAGAGACAATCCTCCATCTCTGGATATTAATCCTCTTGACTGGTGGAAAGCAAATGAAAGGCGCTTCCCGAAGCTGGCCACTCTAGCGAGACGTTACCTGTGTATTCCCGGGACATCTGTGCCATCGGAGAGGGTGTTTTCTGCCGCGGGTCTAACCGTCAACAGGCTGCGCTCCAGACTAACCCCAAATCACGTTGACATGTTGCTTTTTTAAATAAAAATTAGACACGGTGTGGATTGAGGTAGGGCTGCTATTTTTATTTAACGAAAAATCTTAGTCTAACGGAAAAAAATGCCGGCTTTTAATCCGTTTCGTTCAAACGGATTCACTGTTTTCTTTTTGTCATGTTAATTTGTTAATTATCTAAGTGTAAAAATATATATATTAAGTGTAGGCATATTTCATGGTTTTTTTTTGTATTATTTTATTCTGTTTTTCCTCTGTTGTCACAAAATTTGATCTGAATCCAGGTTCTGTGGTTGATCTGTTCTTTATGCTGCTGATTGCACTTTGCACATTAAAATAAACCCTTTGATAAATAAATATAATTGTTTTTATTTTTAACGGGTCACAGATACGCATTTTATTTTTATTTAATGCCAATTCAATATTAACGTTATAATCTTATCAGTTAACGGTTAATAATCGATTTACGAGCGGCGGTTGTCGGTCGGGAAAAATAACCGAAATGAGCATCCCTAGTTGTAACTTATTAACAGCGAGACGAGATCTCACAGAGAATCACGGGATCAAACATGACTTGTGGAGGACGATCAACATCATCAGTTGGTTCTCCTGGCGCGAGTTTTTTTTCACGGGAAGAAAAACAAAGGATAAAATCTGAATCTAAAATCTTTCTGAAAACTCTACTTTCGTGGCAAGATTTATCTATAGAAGCACGCAGCATCTGGTTGGTGAAGTTGGTCGCTCTCATTAGCTATCACGGTATTATGTCAGAGGCAGTCTGATCAGGAGTCGGGATTGTGGAAGAGATTTGGGATCGTGCGGGCTCCGGCGTGGCTGGGAGTAGTAAAATAATCAAATTGACACCACACAATTTGAGATTTTTTTGGACAAAAATTGTTTGTGAGAAGCCTTGATCGCTTGAGGGTGCAAATCGGGATCAAAATCTTCACGTGTGTCGCCAGCCTAATTTCCACTCACACTTTTATGGGATTCCAGTCTCTAATCCCATAATTTGACTAATTTGCCCTGTTTAGTAAGTCAGGTGTATTTTAGTTGAATATTATTTTATTCTTGCTTTAAAAATGTTTACTAAATGGCTACTAAAAAGCTGTTTGGTTGAAATGCCTCACAAGTTTTTATCACTAACTGTGAAGAGCTTTTGTTTTCTGTATGAGATGATGGAAGCTGAGAACCGTTCATATCTTGTTGTTATGCTGATGTATTTTACGAGTTTGTTATCAGTCGTATATTAGATGCATCCTCAGAGCCGATTTGCTCCTGAACTTATAATATGGCCAATGCAATCTGCTTACAATGCTGATTTGGGAAAACCAAGACCCTTGTGGATCTTATTATATGACAAATATATGTTATGGACAGCCATCCGGAACAGCTTTGACCTGCAGCAAATTCGGCAAATTACAGCATATTGAAATGTGCCGTCATAATGTGGCTTTGCAGTTTGCCATTATGGGGGCCTTCATTACATTTGAGGCTGGCAGTAATGATCCCTCTCGTATTATATCTGAGGCTAGCAATTACAGACACGGTATATTGGTGAAAAGGAGGGAAAACCAGAGGGGGATGGGGTGGAAGTGTCACGAAAACTTTTTGCTGTGCTAGTTTGCAGAGGATAGACGATGACTCAGACTGTGTCCGCCCTAAAAGACGGTCCTGGGCTGGGCAGCAACACAAATAGAGTGCAACAGCTGGCTTCCAGAAGTTAAAACTCCATTCATTTTCTACATAAGTAAATTGATTTTAACATAAACTTAAAAGTCTTTAAAGACAGACCTTGCTATGCTGTCAAACTGTCATACTAAAATAATTGCATATTTTGCCATAAACTTAAAATATTGTTTCCACAGATATAGCTAATCGTCAATTTTAAACTAATAGGTTTATATTTTTTTCATAATTTTGAATTTGATTATTTCTATTGCACTGCTAAATGCAATTGTAGTTCTTTCCTTCATTCGCAGTCTTGTGCCCTTTGTCTTTTTATCTGATTTTCAAATTATTTTGCTTCAAATTAAAGTTTGTAATGTTGTGATTGACCTTGTAGCTTGTTGGGTTGGTTCATGGCTTGTAACTCTTTAACCAAGACTGTTTTAAAATCCCTATTGGAGAAATGAATGGACAATATACTTGTGGAACCAACGCTGCTGTAAAAGTGGGCGGACGCTAATGCTCTATATTATCTTCAGACTTGTGCGTGTGTGTGACAGACAGGCTTGCTCACCCTGCTGGCTGAAATTACAGACCTTCGATCGCAGAGCAGGCCAATATGTGGTGACATTAGGATGCCGGTTCAGGTTTAATGCGACTGTTTTCATAATAGTGCAATTCACAGATAGGTTTGTTCTCTAGCACAGTGGTTCCCAACCTTTTTAGCCTTAAGTGCCACCACAACCCATCAATAAGTCTCAAGTACCCCTTCATCAACACTAAACCAAGAATTTTTTTATTTTTTAAATCCAACATTTGATGGAAAACCAACATTAAAAAAAAAAAAAAGACATGAAATTACACTATAACCAGTAGATAGTAGCAGAGGAGCTCTTATTGGTTCATATTAGGCATTTCCACTCCCTAATATAGTTTTTTTTCTACACATTTTGCTTTTGAATTTATTTTTAGACATTATAAGCCACAAAATAAATGTTATCAAAGTTTAGCACTCTTTTGTACTATGTAAGTATGTAGTAAAAGTCTCTTGAAAAACAATAGCTTTTCTTCAAATTCAGCGCAAGCTCAGTGATTTCAGCACACTTGCGGAAACTCACGTTTTAATCAATGAATTTAATGAAAGTGCACAATAAATCTCTAATTTACAATGCCTCTATGCTTTAAATGTTATAATGGGTTATTGTTAGTAACTTTAACTGGTACTAAACAGAAACTCATTCAGTGTTTTGAGCGATTGTGGGCGAATTTTCCCAACCGGTCACCTCTGATTGGCCATTACTTTCAACAGACATGCCTGTGATTGGCTACAAAACTCAACGCTGCAAAATCAGGTTGTAAATGGACACGTTTGCAGTAAATAATGGGCCAGGCTGAGGTGATACTGAGGCGATTGACTGCGTTCCTGGCATGCCTAATCTGCCTATGTGGAACAAACCAAGCAAAATGGGAATCCCTGCTCTGGCACATCATCTAAAGAGCTTGATTGTGCGAACTCTTCTTTTTTTTTTGGCATTGAAGTGTCCAAGATACAATCCAGGTCTTGTTACCTGATCCACCGCATTAGCTGCTGATTGCAATTCTCCAGTGCCTGGCCTGCTATTGTTTGAGTGCGCTGATGGGATTATGTGGGATTTGTTTTTGGATGATTTAGGGGAGGGGGGATACTTCAGCTTCAGCTGTGAAGCGTCGGTGACCTCCTGAGGTCTTGTTGGTGCAGTTGACCCTTTACTAAACCCTGCCTTTAAAACATTACTGACCAATCGTACCTTAGCAACTGCTGCATTATTACTTTTATAGTTTTTATTCTTTTTTTAAATGTATGGAGGATCATTGTGTTTCAGTGTTTTAAACCTATAAATCCTACTGTTTCATATTTGATATGAAAAACCTGTTGCACACAATCTACTACATACCTTCTGTCGTCTGATTGATAGTTCATACTTTTTTTTTGCAAGTAACTGGCCTTTAAGTATTATTGTGAAAATTTCCAACTTCAGCCTGGTACTTTTTTATTGCATACCTTTTTCTGTGAAATCTTTACTGATTATTATGGAGTAAATGCAAGAATGACTTTAATATTCACTCTAAAAAATGCTGGGTTGTTTCAACCCAAATTTGGGTCAAATATGGACAAACCCAAATGTTGGGTTAAAAATGTAATTAAAAAATTTACAGTTGAAAGTGAAAGTTGAAGTTGGGTTAAAATTTGAAATGACATTTTTAACCCAACATTTGGGGTTGTCCATATTTGACCCAAATTTGGGTTGAAACAACCCAGCATTTTTTAGAGTGTTGTTTGTAATGTTTCAAGATGAACACTTACTGGACTGAATCAGCTTTTGTTTTGGTTATCCATACAACATTTTCAGAAAATTCATGTTCAAATGTGAGTATCAAATATTATCATCAGGCTTTTAAGGAACGTGTATTTGTTCATCTCTCAGTCATCATTGTATTGCATTACATTATATGTTTTGCCCCCACAATAAAAACTACAGAGCTTTGATCATAAAACTAAGCATTTAAATATCATTTTACTGATTATTGGTCTGACAACTGATTATACTGACAATTGATATTTACTGTATATGCATTTTATATAAGTAATCTGTTATACTATTATGAAGATCTCATTTATGTACATTACAAGCTATCAGAATGTCATCTCACTCTATTGTAACTGCACCAAATTGCATATTTTTGCTCAGTTTTGGCCTCTGAATTTATTTTATTCATTTATTTATTTTATTTAACCTTTATTTAACCAGGTAAGCACGTAGAGAACACATTCTCAATTGAAACGGCGACCTGGCCAAGATAAAGTTTCAAGATAACACATAAAATGATACAAATTACACATTAAATACACAAGGAAATTAAAATTTAAATAAAATATCAATTTTCTGGACAATGGAATAAACAGGGTCGGTACATAATCTATAATAAAGGGATCAGGTTGAATAAAACCGAGGTGTTTTTTCCCTCCTTGAGTAAAAGCTCCATATTCTCATAATGTATGCGCCATAAAAGCCTGATGTATCAAATTCACTTTATAATTCACAAATCACTTTATAAGCACATTACTGAATTAATTCCTATGCGCCGGTCTGAAAAGCTTGTCTTAGCGATAGTAACCAAAGGGGCGGGGCTTAGCGAAGGGTCAGGTCCTGCACAGGTCTGTGTCCCGGGGTCATTTGATTGGCAGGTCTTTTGAGACGTTGCTCCATACAGGACAAAAGGAGAATGTTAGTGTGCACAGCTGTTTGTCTGACAGCACGTCTGAGTCACACGGTCAGCATGCAGAAAGCGATGACATCATTGCCCTGCCCTGCCCTGCCCTGCCCCCAGACACTGCCCTGAGACTCTGATGAATAGATGTGGAGAGCTTGAGTAAAGTGTTGAATCATTGTCCCAGCCGCCCCCTTCACCTCAGCGCTAATGATTCCCTCTTGTCTGTGTTAGAGTATTGGTTTTTTAGATTTAAAGAAATGTGGGAGATTTTCTTTCTTCGATTGTTGCACGCGAAGCGTCAGTCACTTGATTTGTTTGTAAATTCGATGCTTCTGATGTTCTTTGTTAAAGACTCTTGCTCTGCCCATTGAAAAATAAAATCACAAATCTCTTTAATATCTCACTTGTTTCTCCTACACACCAGTGAGAGAGCAAATGGAGACTTTTGTTTAAGACTTCTGTGTCTCAGATGTTTCTCCTGAGGAATAAGCACATTTTGCGGGAATCTCACACGTGTTTCCTTTAGAGTTTCAGAAGAGAGCTCAAAATGTCTCAAACTGTGTCAGATTTGCCAAAGAAGAAGCAATAAACTTTCCTCTAGGTGGGCATGAAGCGATGCATGTGGCTGTCACTGGCATCAAGAGGGCAGCATTTTCCCGATATCAAACCCGCTTCAGAACACATGGTTTGTTACCACTTTGCAAGAAAAGCATCCCACCACAAAAGTTCTAGATTAATTGCACTGATGTAAAACGGAGCCTCGTCCCATGCTTTTTATATTAGCAGCTGAGCCCAGAGGCCCTGGCTTTGTTTTACGTGGTCTTTAAAAGCTATTTCAGTCGTGAGAAAGCACTTCTGTGTTTGCAGTGTCATGGTACATTTACATGACAAAGGCTCATAGAGTTGGAAGTGCTGTCTCAGAGCCCTCTTCTTGTCTTCGGCCTCGCTAACCTCTCCCAGACACCAGCCCTGATCCGTTTTCACACTTGAGTTGATCCATATGCAGTGAAACTGTTTTATACCCCACAGTGAATGCTCCATGAGAGGGATCTGGACAATGTTAGTCTTCAACTGCATGATGGTTTTCTGTGTCAGAACGCAGAGAACTTTTTGAAAAGACCCTGCGAATAGAAATCATATACTTGAAGCAAAAGAGGTTGAGTAAACTTCATTTACTCACCCTTTTTTTCCTTTAAGTAAATTCCGCATTATATTCCTTATGTCGTTTCATCCCCCTTATTGTTTTCTTGCCTCTTTAAAACACAGAATGAGTGCACTGGAGATCACAATTCTCCCAGCTTTTGACTTATTTTATAGTTGGACAAGATCAGTTTAATGAGTTGTCCACTACTGCGATCGAATTCACAAATGAATCATTCGATGCAAATTTTGAACATGTTCACTGAGAAGAATCGGTTCAAAAGAAGGAATGAGGATATTGTATTGGGTCTTATTCTTTACTTCGAAATAATGACAAACTATATTTTTATGGAATGTAGAAATGTAAAAAATACTTTGTTACTGTCCACCATTGTATGCCACATGACTGATAACAGGTTTAGTTATATGTGACCACAATATTGACATTGCAGAATGATAGCTGAGGAGAAAATTGACTACTGGTATAGTACTTTTAAGGTTTTTTTTTTTTTTTTTGTCTGTTCTTGAGTTTAAAGTGCCCCTATTTTTCTGAATATTACTTTTCATGCAGTGTGTCTGTGAATGTAAAAGGTCTGCAAAGTTTTAAAGATCAAAGTGCACGGCAAATTAAGTTATTGTCTCCCAAAAGAAAGAATCGATTCTGAACTGCTGAAACGAGTCGTCAGTAATTCCACTCTCACTCCCTGTTACAAACGAACATAACAATATAACAATTTTGCATAATGCCAGCATATGATTTTCATTGGCTGCTTGTGAACAACGTCTACTTTGACCCGCACTCAAACGCTGTAGTTGGTTCGTGTTGCCGATGTGTTGAGAAGACGCTATTTTCAGCGCTGCAAATCCACTTGGATGCATTTCAAAAGGATGAGGACTCGTGCTGGAATTGATATTTGGAAAAACCCACTCCATCGTTACTGTTCGTATCTGTGTATCAAGCGTTGAGGAAGATCTAGAGCTGAAATTCAGGTCTAGTAATAGGTGTTCAGTTTCCGACATGTATTGGATTCTTCAATCTAACCGTTTTCAGACTCTTTGGGTCTCATTCATGAAACATTCGTAAATATGAGAGTGATTTGTGCGGAAAGAGACCTTCCCGAAAACTCATCTCCTGATTCACAAATACTTCGTAAATGTCAGATGTGATAGTAAAATGTGTGTGTGTGTTAATGAATTCCAATCAGTCGTAAATGGGACGCGCGTGCACACTCATTCTCAATTACCATAAATCCCGCCCATATATCCGACTGACAACTATATATGGGTATCATTTTATGACACCAAACGAAGGATTTCAACATGTCTTCTCAAAAGCGAAATAAAAATAAACATTTCTCAGAAGTTTTATTATCAGAAGTTCATTCAAAACAACACATTTTATTTTCAAGCGTAGGCTACATAGTGGCGTATCAGGTCCTAAAAAAAGCAAGCTTGGCAGCATATTACAGATGCAGTTAATGGAGTTTCAGCTGTTAATCAAACACTCCCAGAAGTAAAAAAAAAAAAAAAAAACGTATTCAATTACTATATATAATATTTTTTCAAAATGCTGTGTAAATATGTACCCGATTAAGGTGAATTAAAATGCAGCCTTAGTTATCAATGAGCAAAACGTTCGGATGTTAAACGCACTATTTACGCGTGGCTGGGAGCAGGTGTAGATTTCTTTTGTACCAACTAACATTTGGAAAATACGAACCGAAAATTTACGCCAGAACCACTTTACACACGATTTACACAAAAAATCGTTCTGCTCGTGTTTCGTGAATGAGACCCTTTGAGTCATTAGGTGATGTGCAATGTATATTATGCAATTATGAATGTGTTTTTTTTTTACATTGGATGCATGTAAAGCTATTGTAGGAGACCTCAAAAACTAAATTAGGAACCTTAAAGATTGCATAATAGGGGCATTTTCAAAATTAAAATGGCAAAAGTTCATACCAGTGTTATTTTTATAGTATATATAGAATTAGTTTTTATTTTAGTTAACATTTAGTAATTTTGTTGTGAGAAAAGCAAATGATGACAAAATGTTCATTTTGAACCGTTTAAGTTTCTGTAACACATATTCATGGCATTGTGTTTTGAATATATAATTCCACGTGCATTATAGAACACAGGCAATGTGTCCATCAGAAGTCTTATCTCAGCTTCTCGTCTCTCATCTCTCTTATCGCTGTAATAGTTATAAAGGCACTCTGGCTAATATCGTCTTATAGCGATTATGTAAGCCTGAACCACGTCTGAGCAAATTACAGCTTCATTCAGCACGACTCAACACTGCCCATTATAGTTCAAGGACCAGGGGTTACTCGCTTCCCCCGACACTAACTTGGAACATGCTGCTATATTTCAAGGCAACGGACAAGGTATTATTAGCCATAAATGCTATCGCTCCCTCGTTCTGCGCACCACCGTTTGGCCTTGCTTTATATGCTGAGTTGGCTAAATTTGTCTTCCCAAGACAGAATGTAACTTTGCGAATACCCAGCTCTACTTTCAAGCACTTTAAACGCAAACAGACGTGATGTGTCTTCCTGGCTAGGTGTGTTACCGCTCACTGTACTTCCCCTTTCTCACGTCGCACATCTTGGAGAGTAACGCTCACATGTAAATGAGACATTTTGCTCCAGCGTGCCGAAAACAATGCGTGCAGTGAGAAAACCGCTCGGGTTTAATTACACAGTGAGCCTCATTCATGACCATTCAACACCAGTAGAACAAATATCTGTGCAAAACATTAATAAAACCATTTTAAATAATGATTTTATGAACGATTTACACACAACTTGGTTCTGCGTGTGTTCTGTGAATAAGGTCCAGTGATTCTACGCATCTGGTGGTGAAATTAATACTTTTATTCAGCAAGGGAACATTATATTGATCAAAAGACATAAGGTTTCCAAAGATGTATTTCAAATATATGTTTTTTTTTCATCTTTCTATTCATCGTTTGCTTTCTCAATTGACGTTATTTAGTTATTAATATGACACACACTCATACAGTTGGGTTTCCATGTTTTATGGAGACTTTATATCGACATAGTGGCCGCATTTACATTACATGGGAAGAAAAATCGGATTTGGGTCACTTGAACCATGTGAACAGATCGGATATGACATATGAATGAGGCCTAAAACTGATCTGAGAATATCAGAATCCATGTGCAAAAAATCTCATGTGTTCTGATATTCCCAGATCAGTTTCAGGCCACCTCATATGTGCAAATAAACTAAAAATGTAAACAAAATAAAAAGCATTTGGTCCAAAAAATTGGCTAATCAACTATTTATTAAGTAAAATATGATCAGATTAATCCACTGAGTTACAACATTGCTTGGCAAAAATAAGCAACCTACAGTTATACTATTACTTGCTAGAAGAATGGTTTGGTTATTTTTTAGTAATAAACTAGTGCTCATAAGAAGCAAAGCAAAGGTTTGTGAATGACAATTGATGGTCGAGCCATCATTAAGAAGAGAAGGAGTGAAACAAGATCCTTGAAAAGAGAGAAAAAGACCCGTCTAGAGAGACATGCTGCAGTTTTGTGGATTCTCGGCGGACAGACACATGGCCTGCAGACGCTTTAAGCTCATGACTCAGAGAGAGGGGCTATCTGTGTCCCGGTCCGGCAAGCCTGCGTGTCCTACACATGTCTAGAGACGTGAAACATGATCCCAGAACTGCCATCCAGAACAAGGCCTTAAGAATCTCAGCTGGAATCTGCCCCAGATTTTCCTCTCAGCGTTTTACCTCCTTCTTACAGTGTCTGCGAGGCTGCTTTGTACTGTGTTTGTTAGGGTAAGCATCACTATACTACACTGCAAAAAGGATTTTTCCCAACACAAATATCTTAATATGCTTGCTTAAATAAAGATACATTTATTTGAGAAGCAAGAAGACATCTTGACATGTCAGAAAATGTTTTAATTGCAGCTCCAATAATATTTCTTATGATGATGGTGTCATTTTCTGCAATGACTTTTAGTTTTCTATGTGGATTTTGAGCGCTAGAGTTTTTTTGAGTGTCCACCAAAGCGTTTTTTTCAGAGGCTAACATATTTTTCCAATTGTCTTCAATATGAGTGCCGTGTTTTTAAAACGGCAGCAGCGTGACCTTATTAGATACTCCCTCCTGTTCAACCTGTTAACACAAATATCTAATCAGCCAATCACATGACA
Source organism: Rhinichthys klamathensis goyatoka (assembly GCF_029890125.1). Classification (NCBI taxonomy): domain Eukaryota; kingdom Metazoa; phylum Chordata; class Actinopteri; order Cypriniformes; family Leuciscidae; genus Rhinichthys; species Rhinichthys klamathensis. Next base: position 297,830 of record NW_026606935.1, read on the forward strand.
GCAACTGTCAAGACCATAGATAGACATGGTCAAGACCATAGATATACATAATAAAGGCTAGATGTCTCGTCCGCGCTGCTGGCCAATGGAGGTCGACGTCCGCACCTGGCGGCCATCTTGTCACAGGCAGCTCGCTCACTCGTAACATTGTGTTTTAACGGTGCATGTACTTTTTAAATAACCATAACTTGCTCAATTTTCTACCGATTTTCAAACGGTTTGGTTTGTTATAAACGTCAGAGATGTAGTTATGACACTGCATACTTATGAATAATAAGTGTATAAATAAATAATCATCCAGAATTATAGCCACGTTAATAACGTTTGTAAGAAACCAAACCGTTTGTAAATCCGTCAAGATTTCGACGAGATAAGAGTGTGTTCGTGCTGATCACTCATCTCACATCAGGCACCACAGAGCCCGCCAGAAAGCTTGCCTGTGGCAAGATGGCCGCCGGTGATGACGATAGAGACTCCGCCGTAAGACATCTAGCCTTTATTATGGATATCTATGGTCAAGACAACCTGCTGAAGTTCAAACTAAGCATCAGAATGGGGAAGAAAGGTGATTTAAGTGACTGAACGTGGCATGGTTGTTGTATTTCAGAAACTACTGATTTACTGGGATTTTCATGCACAGCCATCTGGGTTTACAGAGAATGGTTGTTGATGCCAGAGGTCAGAGGAGAATGACCAGACTGGATCAAGCTGATAGAAACTTAAGGCAACAGTAACTCAAATAAGCACTCGTTACAACCGAGGTCTTCAGAAGAGCATCTCTGAACACACAACACGTTGAATCTTGAAGCGAATCTTGACACTTGAAGCGAATCTTGACACTCCTGTCAGCTAACAACAGGAAACGGAGGCTACAATCTACACAAATTTCGACTTCTGCTGCGACATTCAGGTGGTCGGGTCAGAATTTGGCGTAAACAACATAAAAGCATTGATCTATCCTGCCTTGTATCAGCGGTTCAGGCTGCTGGTGTAGTGGTGTGTTGGATATTTTCTTGACACACTTTGGGCCCTTCGTACCAATTGAGCATCGTTTAAACGGCACAGCCGACCCGAGTTTTGTTGCGGACCATGGCCAACTCTTCATCACTGTACTCATCTTCTGATGGCTACTTCCAGCAGAATAACACGTCATGTCACAAAGCTCAAATGATCTCTTGATAGAATCAAAACTTGATTCTTGATCATGACAATGAGTTCACTAAACTCATACGGCCTCCACAGTCTTTGGGATGTGGAGGAACTGGAGATTCACATCATGGATGTTCAGCTAACAAATCTGCAGCAACAACTGCGTGATGCTTTCATGACAATATGAACCAGAATCTCTGAGGAATGTTTCCAGCATCTTTTTTAATCTATGCCACGAAGAATTAAGGAAGTTTCTAAAGGCAAAAGGGGGTCCAACCTGGTATAGCAAGGTGTACCTAATAAAGTGACCGGTGTGTGTGTGTGTGTGTATATTTATATATATGTCTTTTGAATGAGCAAGATGTCGATGTGTGTATCACCAGCTCTACCACACTGCTCTGTTGTTTGGCTCTCAGGGACGGTCAAGGCCGCTGTGTCTGAGTCGGTCAGTGTTTTGAGAATCGAAGAGACTGCCTTATCAGTAGCTTCAGTCATTTCGATTATTATTTTTATTTTTTTTCTCCATTTCTGTGATAAGTTGTAGCGCCTGTCTGTCTGTGCTACCACTGCCCACAGCTGATAAAGACACCGAGCCGCTCTCTCTCTCTGTCTCTGGTCAGTGGCGTGGAGGATGAGGGAATGATGGAATCCTGTTCTGATCTTAACAGCTCGTGGAGCTTGTGTGGACATGCTGGATGAACACAGTCTGACTGCAGATACTGTGCTTGATAAGTGAGAGTGGGATTAGAAAACCGAGTGTGTGTGTGTGTGTGTTTATGGGGGATGGTGTTAGAATACATGTGTGTGTGTTTATGGGGGATGGTGTGAGGAATACATCTCTGGTTCTCAAATGGTTTTGCTTCAGGATTCAGATTTCACATATTGGACATGAAGTGGTGACTCAACCACAGTACTAAAAATGTTTATTGTACAAAAATGTCTTTTAAAAAAGTAATATTGCTACAAATTGCATAGTCCCAACAATATGCAAAAGTATTAATATGTGTAATGATCCACGCAAGTTGTAGAGAGAACCCATTACCAATTTAACTAAACAAAAACATGGCATGAAGCATGAAACATGAAACATGAAACATAAAACAAGGCCATGACATGACGCTTACCGACAGAGATTACAGTGAAACAAAACTTGACGAAAACATATGGCTGCGTTTACACTTGGCATTAACATGTGATCACCGTGATCTAGCAGATCGGATCATTAGCCAATCAGGACATGGGGCGTTTACATTTGCTCACATTAAGGCCCTGTCCCAAATGGCACACTCCGGACTTGTGGACTTCCTCAGAGTCCACACTTCGGTGACGTCATGTAGTGCAGACCTATAGGGCCCTTAGCGCGAGTCTGCAAGGGCGCATTGAGAGGTATTTTTGGGACAGACTCGATCGTCACGCCGGAAACCGGAAGACGGTCTGATTGTTGTTATGGACAGGAGCTGCAGGTTCGGGGAAATATGCGGCCTATTGTTGTGCTGTTTACATATGACTCAGTAAAGCCCTGACATTCTGTTCTATTTATTGAATGAATCATAATGCGATCGTGTTATTCAGCTCGCTATTATTAGCCTATGTTTCTGGTCGATGATCATAATGTTTGTATAAACTTGTCATAAAAACCGTAATGATAATTACACTTAAATACTTTCTTCTCAGCCATGTTAACAATTGTCCGTGAGCGAAATCTCCTCCCATCCGTCGTCTGATTGGCCTTTCGCAAGGATTCCTGGGTAGTTAAAGTGCGCGGAGCCTGCATCTATGCGGGCTTCACGGAAGACCGCTTCAAGGGTACACAGGGGGCGCTGCTGAGCACACTTCAGGGCGTTAAAATGCTAAATGGGACTCGGCGAGCGGCGACTCATAGACTCGGCGAGCACGCGCAATTTAAGTCCACGAGACCGAAAGTCCGCATGAAGTGCGCCATTTGGGACAGGGCCATAGGCTCAATCCCAATTCACCCCTTGCCCCTACCCCTTGGCCCTTGGTGTCCCGATTCTTGTTTAGATCGAGGGGTAGGTCTACATAGCCCTCGAAACGGAGATTTTTCAGAGGCACACTCCAAACGGAGGGCTACGAGAAAGTTCGCAGAATACATCGCGAATCACCGGCGAGATGGCTTCACAAACGGTTAAACATTTCAATTTAGCGCCAGATGACACCACCGTGCACTTTGTTTACTCTTATAATAATGATATAGTCATTTAAATTAAGAAATTGTATAATAAATTACTTTTCCGAAACAGAAAAGACATACATTTCGAGGAAGGAACGTTATAAGCATCATGTTTCCTCAAAGTTAAGAGCAGCTGCGCTGATTGTCAGTCGTTGTCATGGAGAAATCCTGTAAAAACTCGTATCGGGTTCATGAAGGGTTGTTCCATTTCGTAGGGGAATATTTCAACCCCTTGGCCCTTGTAACTCTGTTTTAAGGGCCAAGGGGTACACTCGAAAACAAGGGGTAGGGCCAAGGGGTGAATTGGGATTGAGCCTAAGTAGCCTCTGTATCTGGATAACCGTTTGGATTTCAGTTTCCTGCATAATATTTCAATTAGGTCTGTGGCATGACACCAGATTAAGAGTAAAGATGATACCAATTAAACAATCTACCTATTGCTTTCACTCACTCACTTTACTTTCCTGTGCAATCTCCAGTCTTAGATCAAATTCATTTTTTTGAACGAAGGAATACTTCCAGAGTTGATCGTACAAAAATAACTGGGTTGATCATGTTAAACAAGTCACATCATCAATCATCTGGGTTTAAGGTTATAGCGTGCAATGACTATATTGACTGAAATGGGAGATTGATAAACATGCTGAAACAATAAAAACATTCACAGGGTTCTCAAGTCTCACGCATTGGCCGTGAGACACACGCAATTCAACCAGTTCACACGCACACACGCCACACCATGTATTTCTCACGCTGAAAAGGAAATGCCAACCAAGTTGTCCTGCAAGGTTTATATAACGTTGTATACGAGGCGCAGGCACACAAAGTGAAGTTTCCTGCCGCCAGCGCGTCCGTATCTCGGCCAGATTGCGTTCGTTACTAGGAAACATAGATGCGCGAACACACGGAAGTTGACGGAACATTCTCGGCCATCGCGCGAACGTACGCACACACATTCTCGGCCACCGTACGTTCGTTACTAGGTAACCAATAATATCGCGCGAACACACGTCGTGATCATAGGCCATGATGGAGAAGATAAGTTGGAAGAAAGCTCGTCTAACATTTTTAGGCTAGAACATTTAATATATAGCCAATCGTATACATTATTATTGATGCAGTCAAAAACTCTACAACTACTTTGCAACCAAGCCAGAAGCTTTTGCTAAGGGAAATGTTAGTGGGTAGCTATGGGAAGGAATGAAGTTTATTGAAGAATTGAATTTTATTTTAAATTATATATTATACTGTATTAATAGTCTTTCTAGTTACATTAAGGCTACATGTATTAAGGCAGAGTGCTCTGGGTAATATTTTATATCCTGTCAAAACATACATTATAATCATTGCCATTGCATTTGTATTTTTCAAAGATGTCAGGGGAAAATGCAAAAAGATTTGTTTTTCCAAACTGTTTGGAGCAATTTGTTATATTTTAGTAATTTTGAAATATAACATTAAAGAGTATATTTGATGTGATGAATTGCTCTGTCATTTATCAGATTTACCAATTGTTATAATTTGAATTTGAGCTGGTTAATTATGAACAATGGGTAAAATTGGTGGGCGGGGCTCCACTGGGGCTCCTCCCCTTGGGCTCCTCCCCTAACCGCATGTGATCTCACTCCAAGCTTTTGATTAAACTTGAGAACCCTGCATTCAACATTTAAAACATAAAAAAATCTGATTATTCCTCTGCAAAGCAGCTTTGTTCTTCATTAAGATCTCACGACTGACTTTGGTTGTACAGGCGATCGCCTCGTTCAGATAACGTTGCACAATTATAAATGAAAAATGACACACATAGTATCATGCAAGTCTAAATAAACTGTTTTAAAGATTGATGTTTATTGTAAGGTTCAAATAAGTCCAATTTCTTGTTCATTTATATGACGTCCGGCTGTGAATGCAGACACGATGGCTGGATTGCGTTTACATGACACTGAGATCCGATCACAATGCGTCCTCGACTACCTCAAAACCGGGACACGCTGATCGGATAACATTCCCATCAGAAGTGCGTTTACACTTGTCTTTTCAATGTGTATGTGGACAACATCCGGATACAGGTCGCATGTTAATGCCGAATGTAAACGCAGCCCATGAGGGCTTAAATACAAGACTAATGACAAGACTAGAGACACCTGTGAACAATGAACAGACGATTAACCAATGACAAGACACATGCAGGATCACATGACAAACAGGGAATCACATTACAAGACACAAAAACATGACAATGGCATGAAACGTGACCAAGACAAGACCAAATCGTGACATATGACATGTCTACATGGGAAAATGGACCATTTTAAAATTGCATTAATAGCAGCAGAAGTGTGAAATTCAATGTTTTCATGCAGGGCTGTAACTAATGATTATGTTGATAATAAGTCAGTTTATTGTTTCTTTAATTATTCAGGTTTTTTATTTTATTTCTGTGATTATAAAAGCAGGATATTTTACATCCTAATATTAGAAAAGATGTGCTCACTCAGTGAATTCTTTGAAGACTTGTTTGCTGTTAGAACAAGCTGAATTTCTAACATTTAGAGTTAAGAATTCAATGCAAGTAATGCACTGGTGAAATTGACCTCTGAAAGACATTAAACAGCAGAAGTAATCCAGCAAAGCACCTGACAGGACAGCCCATATGAAACTCTTGTGCTTTTAAAAATGTTTTTTTCTTCTTTTTTATAATGTTATAGTGGGTTTTTCAGCACTGTAAAAGGTTTTCAATAATTAATAATGAAATTCATTGTTGATTATTTTCATGCTCTTGACAGCTAATAATTCACCACACAAAACACATGTTTATTTTAATTGCAAGTGAACCCGTATAACCCATAATCTGGGTTGTTGTTGTTGTTGTTTTTCCGGTGTAGTTTTGTTCATGGTTTTTGAGCATGAGGGCATATCACAGAACCTGTTTACTGTAGAGTTTGATTGGACATACATACGTCACAAAGAAAAGACAGGAGAGGCATTTTATCCCTCCTTTTAAAATGGTTTATTTTAATTACTTTAAATTTTATATTATTTTGTTATTTTATGTTTTTGTTGTTGTTGTTTTTTGTTATTTCATTTCATATTTGGAGACCCTGCTGTATAATGTTGTTAAGCAAACAAAGTTTTAATAGTTGACTCAAAATTGTAAATTTGCCGTTAATTGACCCACCCTCAGGCCATCCAAGATGTACAGTAGTTGTCAATTTTATTCAGTAGAACACTAAAGAATATTTTTAGCTAAACAAAATGAATACCCATGACTCCTGACGATATATTGAGGTCATATGAAGCGTACGATCGTACGATTCAAGAAACTGAACATTATTTACAACATTATTACCTGTAATCCACAGCCTCAGCGAACAGAGCGCGTTCTTTTGTTGACTCTTAAAGTGACGGTAGCCGTTGACTTGCATTATACGAATCACCAAGGACCACGGTTTCAGCTAAAAACTTCTTTACTGTTCTACTGAAGAAAAAAAAAAAATGACCTGAGGGTCTAACAGCAAATTTTCTTTTTTGGGTGAACTATCCCTTTAAAGGTTCTCTAAGCGATGTCGGGTGACGTCACTTCTTGTTGACGTTTAAAGTATTGTCAAAAAAAAGGGAGGCTAGCTAGACCCTCCCTCCTCCTCATCCGCGCACTAACCCCCCAAACCCCGCCCCCAAGTCCTTCTTGTCGGTGATTGGCTGGAACTGTTTGTCATGTTTCGTGGAGCGGGTTAGCCCAGTTTGTTTTTGTTGCCGTTTGTGGAGCCTGGGGTGTCTACAGAGACCGCGTTTCTTTACAGTGTGTTCAGGGGACAGGCAGCCAGCGGATAGTGAGGAGATGTTTGCTGTATGTGACAAAAAATGTTTCGGCCTAAAAAACGCGTGACATCGCTTAGAGCACCTTTAATATTGGCCATGTATTGGTTATCAATATATGCCCTTATTGCGTATCGGTATCAGTAGATTGTCAATATCAGTGCACTCATAATTCATACTGCACAGTGTTTGTCAGTCTTGTGTTTTCTGCATGAGCATGCATGTAACTTGAGACTCCTCGATAACCCCTCCCTCTCCTTCTCCAGCGGTGAGTTTTGGGTTCATGTCAGCACTCCACTTCCTCCTCAATGAGATACTTTCCACCTACAGAAATCTAAAAGAGTTACACAGTCAGTTTCAGTGCAGAACGAGAGAGGACGTTAGTGCATGACAGGCCTAGCTATCAACACAGCGCATTCCTGTAGCTCAGAGCTCTAGAAATTAGCCTTATGAATAGACCTCAGTTGTTTTTATTTATTTATTTATATTTATTTATTTATTTACTAAATACATTTAATTGCTTTTAAATGAGCTCCAATTGGTTTCATTTGATTGTCTTATTTATTTATATTTAGTTATGCATTCATTTTATTTACTCATTTATTTATTTGCTAGTCTTTCAAATTGGCTTAAATTGTTTGAATTATATTCGCTTTTGTTTATTCATTTATTTATTTACCGGTCTTTTAAATTAGCTTTAAATTTATTTATTTATTTGTTAGTCTTTCAAATTAGAGGCAACTGTTTTTTTTTCAAATCTCTTTTTTATTTATCATTAATTTGTTTATTTATTCATGTAGCCTATGTATTTATTTATTTATTTGCTTTATAAATTAGCTTAAATTGTTTGAAATCAATTCACTTGTTTGTTTATTTATTTATTCATTTATTTATTTACCTGTCTTTTAAATTAGATTTACATTTATTTATTTATTTGTTAGTCTTTCAAATTTGATGCAACTGTTTTATTTCAAATCTCTTTTTATTTATCATTTATTTATTTATTTATTTATTTATTCATGAATGTATTTATTTGCTTTATAAATGAGCTTAAATTGTTTTAAATCAATTCACTTGTTTGTTTATTTATTTCCTTGTCTTTTCAAATTGGCTTTATTTATTTATTTGCTAGTCTTTCAAATTAGCTTCAATTATTTTAATTCAAATCTCTTATTTATTTATTCACTCACTTACCAGTCTTTCCTATTTTATTTTATTTTGTTCTTTTTTTTTTCTCTGTTCTTTAAGCCTCAATTTTACCTGCATCATGAACTCATTTCGTTTAGTTAACAGAAATAAGAAAAACATCTTTCCATGTCCTGATGAGGACGCTCATATGAAAGTTGATATGAATGTTGTTATTAGGAGTCGATGCGTCGTGGGATTTCTGCACTCTAAAAGCGTCTTGTCCCGGAGGGCTGGTTAACCCTATAACACTAGGGTTGTAATGTGACCAAATAACTCTTAATGTTCACAAAGCCAGGAATAGTTTTTGCTGTCCTCAGCTCTTTATTGGGAGACTATCTGCAGTGGAGGTCACATCATTTGCCGTGAGATAAAGTTATAGTTTTTCTCAGACCTCCCTGATGTTCCAACTATACTCCTTTTTGCGGCTATTTTATCAGGAGTTTTTATTAGAATGTGGAACTTTTTCTGCAGGGAAAAAAAAAACACTTTCCGAGTTCCCAAGGCCACAGAAGGATGAGTCTAGAGGAGAATCATCTCTCTGCGAGTCTCACACGGACGGCGTCCCTGGACGGAAAGCAGACTCGAGAGGTTTATCAAAGATTTAAAAGAGCAGACATTAACGTCCACTAACTTCACGGCTACAGCTGTTTATTAACAAAAAAAGGTCACTCAGAGGAACAGCAGATCTGAAGGTGATCCGTGCCGAGGACAGAAGTATGAATTTCCACGCCAGAAGAGTCACATTGCCCGCCATCACGCCTCTCTGCCTGCAGAAAAGGGTATGCACATTTACTATTTATGTGTTTTTACAGAAACATTACATTAATTGGTAATGCGAGAGGTTTAATCGTTATTTGAACAATGGCTGCAGACAAAACCTTCGCACATGATTTCTCATTGTGTATTAGTAGGCGAACACTTACAGTGAAAATTTTGAAAACATTTGACAGAATTTGTGTTTCTCATTTTGATCAGAAGTAAATTTAGATTTAAATGGGGAAATATATATATATATATATGGTTGATCCAGATAGTTTAAATCTGGAATCTAGCCAAAAAAAATCAGCTCAAATATAAACAGGTTTTCATTTGTGTTCATTTTGGTCACTACTTTATTCCCATCTTTCCATGTGTGTTATTTACGAGCTTTTATTACTTTACTGTTGTTATAAGTTGTGGAAAATAATCACAATAAAGAATAAGCAGGTGTGTCCCAACTTATGTTCCCCTGCTAATTCACTGATGCTAATTCAAAACACTGATGCTAATGGAAAAAAACAACAACTTTGTATCCAAACCCATTAAGTTGCATTTATTGCAAAAGTCTATCATAGTTTCAGTCTTGCGACATTCCCTGGTAAATCACTTTTGGAAGTGGACCCAGTTCATTGGAGATAATAGCTTGTTTTATATGAACACAGAGCATTTCTTTCTCTCTTTTTTTTTGCATTTGGAATAGAGCATCGTTTTAAACACCTGTAAATGTCACTGTCAGGGGATTGTGATCTCCTCATCGTTGTTGTCATCACCGTATCCGCTGCCAAAAGACACACTCTCGGCACTCAGTCGGACAGGCCGAGATGAGTTAAACAATGGGCTGACTGTAGTGTGATGTGAATCTGACAGCTTGTGGAAGTGCTGGAAGTGCTCTCGGAAAAGCCACGGTGATAAAATGACATTTGTGCGAGAGCTGGGGAAAGGTCAAGCACAATGCTGGAGGTTTGTTAACATGTGAGCGGCTCTCTGCAGATCTTCATATGCAGGATTGTGGATGGGAATAGCTTGGCTGTTCACATGATACCTGCCAAGTATATTACTTGCAAGAGTGAGTGATTACATTAGTATTCATAGGGTATGTAAATGCACTTCTAGCACAAATAAAAGGGTTTACATTTTAACCTCTCAAAATGTTTTACAACCTAAAGGGTTTATGTTTTAGTTCCTGTCGAAACGTTGATGTTGTATAATTCAGTGCCTATTAAACATGCCAACTGCACACTTTACTAAACTTTTACTGTATTGGACGGACACTTTACACACTTTAAAAAAAAAAATTGAATTATTTTTATTCTAACATTCTGCCTTTGAAACACTGTGTAAATGACATTGCCACCCAGTTTGTAAAAGTATGGAATTTGATTTGAGGAATTTCCAGGTCTGAAAAAGTATGGAAAAAATAAAGCAGCAGAGTATGGAAAAAATATTTGCATTTCCAGGCTATTGCGCCTATGTAGTTTTCTATAATAGAAAAGCTGTTTAGTATGGAAGCTTGTTTCCGCCACAGAATGAAAAATAAAAAAGGTAATTGTGCCTTTTTATCTCACAATTCTGACTTTTTTTCTCACAATTGCGAGATATAAAGTCAGAATTGCGAGATATAAAGTCAGAATTGCGAGATATAAAGTCAGAATTTATTGATATAAAGTCGCAATTGCGTGTTATAAAGTCAGTATTGCGTGTTATAAAGTCAGAATTTATTGATATAAAGTCGCAATTGCGTGTTGTAAAGTCGCAATTGCGTGTTGTAAAGTCAGAATTGTGAGATATAAAGTCAGAATTGCGAGATATAAACTCAGAATTTATTGATATAAAGTCGCAATTGCGTGTTATAAAGTCAGAATTGCGAGATATAAAGTCAGAATTTATTGATATAAAGTCGCAATTGCGTGTTATAAAGTCAGAATTGCGTTATAAAGTCAGAATTTATTGATATAAAGTCAGAATTGCGTGTTATAAAGTCAGAATTGCGTGTTATAAAGTCAGAATTTATTGATATAAAGTCAGAATTGCGTGTTATAAAGTCAGAATTGCGTGTTATAAAGTCAGAATTGCGTGTTATAAAGTCAGTATTGCGTGTTATAAAGTCAGAATTGCGTGTTATAAAGTCAGAATTGCGTGTTATAAAGTCAGTATTGCGTGTTATAAAGTCAGAATTTATTGATATAAAGTCGCAATTGCGTGTTGTAAAGTCAGAATTGTGAGATAGAAAGTCAGAATTGCGAGATATAAACTCAGAATTTATTGATATAAAGTCGCAATTGCGTGTTATAAAGTCAGAATTGCGTTATAAAGTCAGAATTTATTGATATAAAGTCGCAATTGCGAGATATAAAGTCAGAATTGCGAGATATAAAGTCAGAATTTATTGATATAAAGTCGCAATTGCGTGTTATAAAGTCAGAATTGCGTGTTATAAAGTCAGAATTGATTGATATAAAGTCGCAATTGCGTGTTATAAAGTCAGAATTGCGTGTTATAAAGTCAGAATTGATTGATATAAAGTTGCAATTGCGTGTTGTAAAGTCAGAATTGTGAGATATAAACTATTCTGAGGGGAAAAAAGTTAGTCTTTTTTCCCCCTTAGAATTGGCCTGATAACTCGCAATTGCGAGTTTATATCTCACAATTCTGAGAAAAGATGTCAGAATTTCGAGATATAAACTCGCTATTATGTGTTATAAAGTCAGAATTGCGAGATGTAAACTCGCAATTGTGAGAAAAAAAAATCTGAATTGTGAGATAAAAAGTCGCAATTCTGTCTTTTTTTCTCGCCATTGCGACTTTATTTCTCATAATTGCACCTTTATTTCTCAGAATTGCGACTTTATGTCTAGCAATTGCGACTTTATTTCTCACAATTCTGACTTCATATCTCGCAATTGTGAGATAAAAAAGTCGCAATTATTTTTTTTATTCAGTGGCGGAAACAAGCTTCCATAGTTTAGTGATTCTTTACTGATTGTCAAACACGACTGAATGAATTCAAGATGCACTTTTTCATTATGCAAAAAAATGCAGGTTATACGTGTTTTAGGTTTCTTCTCATGATATTCTTAGCACCATATTACAGAGCCTCTAAAACAACCGTTGCAAAAATAAAAAATATGCAGACTGTGCACGAGAACCCATTAAACTTAGCATATAGGACAATGCACACTGAGCCACTATTGTGCCATCAGCCTATTCGGGTCCTGGTCTCTCCGCCACAACAGAGGACGCGTTAAATTGGACATTATGCCTTGATATTAGAGGTACTACCCGAATGAAAGCCCCATTTTGAGCAAATAGATCTCTATTAATTCATGACAATCCATACTTTTTTTTTCTTCATATAGCAAGATGGCAGTGAAGCACAAGGGAATGTTATATATACAACTAGAAACTGTAATACATAAGCAGTCAAAAGAACCCTGTGCGCATGTGAGTAGTTTCTCAAGGGCACGAAAAAGTTTCTCTTGTACATGCAAAAGTCTGTATATTTTTATTAATTCATTTACTTTTATTTTAGGGGCTCTGTATGTTGTCACTTTGAGAAAATCAATAAACAAACCCCTGAGAAAATCAAAAATATGTACAGATGACTGTACTATATACCAAATATAAAGCTGAATTTAATGTTGTATGAAGCATGGAATTTTGAAATGGAAAATGTGTAGGAAGTCTGTGCAGCTCATTTGCATAAACTCTGCTCAACTTCTCACATTTCCAAAGGTCGCTGTCACTCATGTTGCCCAAATAGCAAACACTCATTGAAAGACTTCTTATGCTGTTCAGCAGTGGTGACCTCACTGAACTCAGATGACCTTAATGCTTGTATTTATTTATTTATTTCATTTAATTGTTTATTTAAGTTAATAAATAAGTTAAGCCTTTAAATTAGCTCCATATATTTATTTGTATTTATTAACTCATATTTCAAATTACTTTCAATAGTTAAAATTTGATTCTATTTATTTATTCATTCATTTATTTAATCATTCATTCACTTTCAAATTAGCTTCTATAGTTGTAATTTGATTCTCTTAATTTTTTTCTTTGTCTATTTATTTATTCATTCACTAATCTTTCAAAATACAGTAGCTAGTAGTTTTCATTTGATTCTATTTATTTATTTATTTATTCATTTGTTCATTGACTAATCTTTCAAATTAGCTTCAACAGTTTTAATTTGATTTTATTTTTATTTATTTATTTGGGCTTTTTAATGAACTAAAGGCACTTTGTTCTGGTTAAGTTGGGGAGAGATTAAAAATCTAAAAACTTTTGTCTCTTTACAAATAGTTCTTGATATTAATATTTATTAATAAAAAGAGAGAGAAAATTCTGGTAGCTTTGTCACTGCAATCCACTGCCAATGTCAACACACCTGCATTGAACAATTAATAACATGAATAAGGCAAACAGAATACTATTTTTCAGTATTAGTCAAATATATTGAGTATTTTAAAGTGACTTTATATGTAATATTACAAGTATGCATGCATGGGTGCGCAGTGAAGATCACATATTCTCATCTATAAATGCATCAGAAATGGAAAAGAGTAAATGTGTGGATTGAGTGATGGATGAAGGAACGCGAGGTAGATGTGAAGCTCTGTGTTTCTGATAGCACTGCAGCTGCAGAACAGCAGTTCAAGGTTCACTCAGGCTGCTGATCTGCTCTTTATGTTCCCGTCCTTGAGCCGGCGAGTCTCATGCTGTCTTTAGTCGTGTCACAATATTTATGAGTTAAGCACACATGAACCACCTCAGAATCTAGAATTACTAGTGAGAATCCCAGACTTACCGGGATAGGTTGGGTCGATTAAAAATCATGGCGATAACAAATTTGTATGTGTGAATTTTGACTATATTTTAAATGTGTCTTGTATTGTTGATGAAAATAGCATTGTGCTGTTTTTTTTTATTCCAACAAAAAACTAGAACCGTTTTTCACAAGGAGACTTGAGTGTTTCATTGAAGTACATCTCACATGAACTCCTAAAATTCCCCACAATAAAAATGGACGCAAATGAGTCAGTTGTTTGGAGATTAATGTGGAAAGCATAACTAAAAACATTTTGTTTTGTGAGAGTTTGCTGAGAAATGTTTGAGGTCCTATTGAGATCTATTGCAGACTTCTTGCTGAAACTAAGCACAATTTGAGACAGTGAGATGATCGCTTGTAAAAGGAGACACATTTAAGATTAAATCTGAGAAACAGGAGACTGTAGCAAAGGCTCCATTTAAACTACATTTAATCGTGTTGCCGTCTAGCAGAAACAATTGAGATAGTATAGTGCTAGTGAGATAGTGTGTGCCTCAACTTGCATTTTCTCCTTAAAGATTTTTTAACTCGGAAACACTAACCTCCACATCGACTTTATTTTTAACTAATCCAAACGAATGTTTGCTAAGAGTTCATTGCGGGTGCTGGTCTCACATGGTGGTTTTAAATTATTCTATCTGTGCGCTAAAGGTTAATGGTAACCTTTTACCTGTCGTTCCTAAATTGCATTAGAAAATCTGACAAATCTTTGCATTAGAAAAAGTCTCAATGTTATGCATGGATTTACACTGAATAAACGCAGACCTCTTTAAAGGGATACTTCAGGATTTAGCATTAAGCTTTGTATTAGTAGAAAACCTGTAGTATTTTCGAATTACCATGCTTTCCACCCTCATATCCCCCTGAGACGAGAGATTTATGTATTTTTTGTCTGGAAAAAATCCTCCGATGACGCAAAAATCGTCATTTTGCGTCATCGGAGGATTTTTTGGCCAGAGGCTAAAGACTACAGTCAGTAGTAGGGGCTGTCCCGCATGTTCCCAACCCGCCCATAGAGGGTGGACCTCACTCCCAGAATGTACTCATAGTGTCAGCCATCTTGTTTTGGAAGCTAAGCTAGCAGGCTCTTGTTCTGTGGAGAAAGCTGAGTAGTAGGGGTTACCATCCTCTTTTTCCCCGGCCGTCGATGTCCGGGATTCAGCTTTTGCTTTCTGCAGTCGCCATTCATTGTTTACATGCACACCTTTTGTTTCAATTTAACTAAATTCATTCCGATTGGTGAATCTGAATGTAGTGTTTACATGAACACTAAACAAGTAATCGGTTGATGTGCGTTTTAACATTGCTAAGAAAATTCCCGCTCCTCCGTGAGAGATACGAGAGCGGTGCGTCTCACAGGTGTCGCTCATCGGTAATCACGCCACCGGCCTCGCGCCGTTCTCCCGCGGCCCTCACTCGTCCTGCTCGCCACAGTAAACATGACTCGTGTCGTTCTCCCGCGGCCCTCACTCGTCCTGCTCGCCACAGTAAACATGATGAATGGCGACTGTAGAACGCAAAAGCCGAATCCCGGACATTTTGGGCGATCTTGAAACACATTTTCGGGCAGACTCATCACGGAGACTCACTAGTAGCCTAGACTTGTTGTTTAACTACTGCGCTCTGTTACCGGTAGGCGTGGCCTCCTAGGGCAGCGAAGCAAGTGCATTCTGGGAGTTGTTGTCTTTCATCCACATAAGCCAAAAATACATTTTCTGGCATTTCTCAGTGTAGAAAACTCCAAATTCAAAAATAATTTCACATTTCTTCTACATAAATGACCCATTTTAAATACACATTCATCTTTCCAGAGGTGAAGTATCCCTTTAAAGCAAATCAAACAGTGGTCTGAATACAATTCACTTTAAAGTCAAATATTACTCTCTTTAAATTTTGCGTGTACCAGGTCTTAGTGGCCGTTGATTCAGA
Source organism: Rhinichthys klamathensis goyatoka (assembly GCF_029890125.1). Taxonomy (NCBI): domain Eukaryota; kingdom Metazoa; phylum Chordata; class Actinopteri; order Cypriniformes; family Leuciscidae; genus Rhinichthys; species Rhinichthys klamathensis. Next base: position 313,690 of record NW_026606935.1, read on the forward strand.
ATGCAGTTTTGCGTTCTACAGTGCTGCTTTTCCATTGTTTTTCATGCACTAGATTGACATCTTTATCTAGCATCTTTTGCCGCATCTAGCACGAGTCTCAACCCCCCCCCCCCCTTCCATTGCCCTGCAAACAATATCAAATGTGTTGCAAACATTTTTTCACATTGATTTTAGAGTCGACATGGTATAAATCTTTTTTCTAAATGCATAATGTAGATCTTATTGTAAACAATTAATCCGTGCATATGTTGCATTTTTAGAGAGAGAAAAGAAAAAAAACTCATTTTGACCGTGTAATGGTTCATCAGAATGTCATAACTGGACCTTCCTGTGAAGGTGTCTTCTGTCTGGTGATGCAGGTTCGTCTGCTTACACTTTTAAAGTGGTCATGACATGGATTTTTAATATGATCCTTGAGGTTCAATTACAATTTTAATAAAGTTTTTGCACAAAAAAACAAAACAGATATGCGATAAATGTAAGGGATATTGACATCTCTCAAAATAACCCCAACAGGATGATCGCGTGCTGGATGTACATTATCCCGCTTATTACACAGCTACTTGCCACATAAGTAAATAATTAGACACGAAATATTGATCTGAGTTGAAATATTTGATTATGTCTTTAAATGCAAAGCACGGAAAGATCAAACTAAACAGACATTTAAGAGTCATTCATATCACTAATTACACAGCATTTCGCCACATACATAATTATGGGGATAAGATATATTGTTTTCAGATTAAACTGTTTTAAAATCATACCTGTTTGTATCTCATAATCCAACAGTGTACAAAACTATAGTCACAAAATGGCAGCAGCTGCGTTTGCATGAAACGAGCGAGAGCGAGTCCACGAGTCCACTGGATGGCATGATTAAATAACTGTTCACAAAATATTAATTTGGCTGAATTTTAATATTTTATTAGCTTACCAAACACAAAACTTCCACGAAGAAAAAACGTTTCTGGGAGGCGTATAGCACTGCTGACTTCAGTGATCTGGATGAGCCTGTGTTATCTGTGAATAAATTACCGCTGGATGGCACTATTGACCAATCAGAATCAAGTATCCCACAGAGCCGTGTAATAAATATATATATAGAATGAATATTTTCAACCCTCATTCTGACCCTCTGTCTGAAATTATCTATTTTTAATGGGAGTAAACAGCCACGATTATGTCATTGCATAGGAAACGGTATCAATGCCCCCTTGTTATTGCACATGAGTGTGTTATAAAAAACATCCATATAAAACACTCATTTACAGACAAAGCATTATGAAATAATTTACTGACAGTTTATGATGCAGCTGCTGTCAGATTCAATACAGTCGGCTGCTTCATCTTTCAACAAAAGTTTCTTTGCAAACTCTCCATCACACTGTGCTTCAATTACTGAACAAAATGCTCCGAACAAACATAAAATCCTCAGACGTAATCCGGGACGCCATTAAGCTAAACCATCCACTTTTTTCTGATGCTGGGATCCTTCTGAAGTCTGTACAGAGATGCAAACAATCTGTTTAAACTTGACGCCCCAAAGCGAACGCTCTTTCACTCTTCCATTTGTCCTGTTGGCAGAAACTGAACACACATCTGTATACTGTATCAGTGTAGACAGCGTCAGTGATTATAATGGCTTTATTTGCTTTTGACGTGACAGCCGTTGTCAGGGGTTAAGCGACTGAATGCCAGTGTGAGGTGTCTGTGGTGTGAGGATGTATAACTATTCGTCAATATCTGACTCTGGAGGCGGGCATATGCAAATCTATTTACCTGTGTGACATCACATTCCCACAATATTCAAGAGAGTCGTTTTTGGAGCTTGATTAAATACTGTAAATGCTTTGTTTATAACGAGGGGGATCAATTCATAGAACCAAATCCCACTCCCCACCCTACATTTATTTCTTTTTTGATAATCTATTAATCTTCGAAATGCATCACAATATGGGAGATAAGATCTGACGCTGCTTTCGTTTCATAGCAACTTTAAGTCAAGTCACATTTATTTCTAGAGCACTTTATACAACACATACAGCAGCTTCACATTAATAAACAGGAAAATAACAGAATCTATGATGCAAACTTTTTCAAATAATGAGACAAATTCAAAATCCAACAGTAGAGTCATTATTCAGCTTAAATCAGTTCGCTGTTGATTCAGTTCAGTGTTTGTGTAAAGTTCATCAATCATGAAACAAGTTCAGTTCAGTTATAAGGAGCTCTACAGACAGCAATAGTGTCGTTTTTCAGCTCAAGTCAATTCAATGTTGATTCAGTTCAGTTCAATAGCAGTTTTGACGTTGCTAAAATTCATTCAGTCGATTCAGATTTAAACTTTTTAATTCTGTGGTGTGACTTGTTTATAATGCCAGGTTCACTTTATCGCACATGTGCCTAATATTATTGTGAATATTATAATCAATACAATATGCTCGACTGAGCCTGAGACTGTATTGAGATCTTCGCCCACTTTTATAGGATAGGAACAGTATGAATGCAAAGGAGTTCACTTTTAATTCCACTTAAAATTGTTTCTTTTAGAACATCCAGCATATTTATTCAGCCACATATGATGTAATATATATATCACATTTCCTCTTGTAGGGCGCTGTAGGCACTCTTTAACTTTACCGTCTAGCCAGTCCTCGAGAGGGGTTTTCCTCCTCCTCTCTGTCTTTTTTTTTTTTGTGTGTGTGTGTCTTGTAGGTCTCTCTTACTGATTAAATAGTGGATCGTTTACCTCATTTGGAGATGATGTCACTGTGGGAGGCTGTGATTGGCTGAAAGGGTTGCTAGCCCCGCCCCTGCTGGGGAGCATTGACCTCCTTTTCCTCTCTGAAAGAGGACTGGCGTGTCCTCCCTCGTTCCTACCAATCTGCCTTTCACACACTCTCTCTCGCTCTCAACCCCCATCCATATACCTTACAGGGTCCTTCCTGCTCTGCAGGACCTTTCACTCTGTGACTTTGAAGAAATTAATATGTTTGACTTAAGAAGCTATTTTAATAAAAGGAAGGATAATAATTAGACTTCCAACAAATATGATCTGGTCAAGCTCAGACACTTAAGCTTTATGACTTATGACCAAAGTTAGTCATTTGTTTTCCCTTTGTCTTGTGTTTTTAAATGCAAAAATGATTTCATAATTAATGCCTTTTTCAGCTGACATACTACATTTTCTTTAACTGAATCTCCTGTTTTACTCAGAATTATAAGTCTTGGTGTTTTAATCCGTCTCTTTTGTCCACTTTCAACCACTTCTGTCCTGATTTCTTCGAGGGGAGGGTCTTTCGATCTAATGGACAAAATAACTCGCTCAATATACATATGAACACGACCAGAGACACAGAAAAACATACGGAGAACATCAGCTTTAGTTTCTGCTCTGACAGCCCAAAGATCACAGACGCTGTGAGTGTGTGTTAGAAATCAGGAATGATGAGAGAACATTGTGCTTGATACGTTTTTCATCTTCAAACCAAACTTGAGTCTACAGCCGACAAAGTTTAAATCCCGTCTGGCAACCGCGCTTCCTATAATGTTCACGCATTAGGTCAGTAGGTGGAGAGTAAATGGTCTTTTGTGGCTGTTTGATCTCATTTGACCACATGAGCATTTACAGTACGAAAACAATCTGGTAGAATGCGTTTTTCGACTACCTCTGTAAGTGGTTGAAAGTGTAAACAGGGCCTTTAGAAATGCATATTTGTCTGTGCTGTTTTTTTTCCCCATCAGAATGATGTAATTTCCTGGAGGATGATGTCATTCAGGAACTGACATCAATACCTATGTTTCCATCACCCTGTTTTTATGTGCATTTTGTAGTATCGCATCAGAAACGAGAGATGGAAACGGCAAAATTCGGGGGGGGGGGGGGTGGGGGGGAATCCCTTAGTCCGCAAAAAAGTTTTTACGTTCGCTTGAGGTGGTATTTAACTTGTGCGAAAAAGAGTTAATGCAAATAATGTGAGATGGAAACGTACATAGCGCACATTAAATCCACGTGACTGATAGGCTGTTTCCTCATGATGGGAATTCCGGCTCGTTTTAGGGAACCGAACCAGATAACTCGGCTCAGCTCAGTATACATTTGCGTTCGTTACTCATTTTGTTTTCTGACCCGATATTAAGGATGATCTTTTCGCCACACTTTTATCATAATATCACTTTTATCACAATATTTCAGCTTGTCCACTTTCAACCACTTCCAGAGGTAGTCGAAACGGCGCTGCGCTGCGCTATGAAACCCATTCATTTCAATGGCTTGCGCCGCTCGAGGACGTTTTGTTGCTTCGTCGACCAAAGCGCAAGCGGATCTAGCTAGACCGGAAACAAAACAACAGGCACGCCGCACACACTTGTTTAGGCTTGCGAGCCGGCCAAATAGTAGGTTAACGTTACGTTTTGAGTGGGTGACGAGCACGAGACGCCGAAATGGATGCCAATAAGATTCTGAATGGAAAGTTTACTTTTAAAAAGTTGCCAAATGGTTCCATTGAAAAGACCAAAGTGATCTGTGTGTTTTGTCGTTGTGAACTGAGCTATCATCATCGCAGCACGTCCAGTCTGAAATACCACTTGATGATGGCCAAGCACACACACACACACACACACACACACACACACACACAGCTGATGCGAATTCTCCGCCCCCTCGTCAATATCAGGACCTCGTCAGTATTTCTTTCACCCTTTTATTGATGGACAGTGTTACATTGTGTGAGAGATTATTTGCCCCAAGTGAGAATGTTAGTGTGAAATTGAACACAGTATATGCCAATGTTGTTTTCAATAAAAAACATTTGCACAAAGCAAGCCGATCCACTTTTCCATGTTAATGAGAAAAAATAATGGGACAAAAAGAAATCAAGAGACATTTAGAATAGATAAAAATGTGCGATTAATTGCGATTAATCGCAAGTTAACTATGACATTAATGCGATTAATCGCGATTAAATATTTTAATCGTTTGACAGCACTAGATTAAATAGAACAAACAAATATGATTTCATGAAATAAATGAAGATGACGTGAACATGTACTGCATAGCAGAAGTGACTCACTTTCTCGCTCTCTCTCGCCCTTCACCCACCCTGTGCAACTTCAGTCCGGGTTGACCCGTCAGGTCTCGCATTTAACCAGCAGTTTTCTAATTGCTTGCTGGGATTTATGCAGAGGGCAGGGGCCTGTCAAGATAGTGTGAATAGGAAGGTGGGGCAAATCTTGTGACTTTTCTGCCCCCCTCCCCCTCCGGTGTGTGTACGCGGGGGGCAGCCGGCGCAGGACTCACCCCCGCTGGATAAACGGTGGCAGGTGATTGGACAGAGCCATGGTGACATGCATCAGCGGAGCTCTCTCTAATTACCTCATTTGAGCTCGGCTGCGGAGAGAGAGGAAGCTCGCTGCTCCCCGGCTGATACTTGCGTTTATGTTGTATGTTCACTCAACTCTTGAGAAATGCTGTGTGCACAGCCCTACATAAGCTGCGGAGCTTGTCCCAAATCTCAGCCCTGCCAGGTGCCCAGCACAGGGGTAAGTTGCACTGAAATGCCAATTTAGTTGCCAGTTTTTTTTTTTTTCGTGTATGTGCGTGTGTGAAATCGATGCGAGAGGTTTGAAATGCTGCTCTGTTTCTCTGTGGGATCATTGGAAAGCAATTCCCCGAAACTCTAACAGCTCTAAAAGGAATTATATTGGGTTCTCCAGCGCATCCTATGAGGATATGAGGCGTAGCAGGGAACTCCAGCGCTCATGAAAGGGAACATTCATGACTTCTCCTGCAGCACAGGCTGTCTGCACTTTGAATGAACGGGTTGTTGCATACTGTATGTAGGGCATGAAGTGAAATTTAGTTCAGAATGTCCTTGTGGGATGGCAAAGGAGTGTGTGTTTATCCAATGATCATCACTAGAAAGGTAAAATGGCAGGAGTGTGACATGGAAAAACTGCGAATCCATGATTGTGTTCAGAATAGTATGCTAGCGTTCTGCTCTTACTATTGCTGTACTGTGTATACTGTGCATAGTGTGTGCATTTTATGATTTGTTAAAAGGTTCAGTTTACTGCAGAGCTTATGTGGTGTACAGTATCCCACAATGCACTGCGCTTGACTTGACCTTCCATTTTCAGCACGATGAATGAACCGGAAAATATATCTGCATCTCTTTCCTGCTAAAAGTTAAGAAAAAATTATTGCACACACATATGGATTAAAAATGCAAAATAGCTATTTATTTTAAGACCACGTGACAGCCACTGTTTAAACTGTTATAAATCAGCATATTAAAAAGATTTCTGAAGGATCATGTGACACTGAAGACTGGAGTAATGATGATGAAAATTCAGCTTAATAATAATAATATTTCACAATATTACTGTTTTTTCTGTATTTTTAAACAAATAAATGCAGCCTTGGTGAGCAGAAGAGACTTCTTTACAAAAAATATTTGTAAAAACTTTTGAACTGCGGTGCTATTTATTTATTCATTCATTCATTTAAACAGTCCATAATGTGTGTTATTTAGTAAGCAGTAAGCTAGTATTCCATTCTGAATACAGTCAAAACCCTCTTTCTGTTGTCATTTGTTGCAGGTAATCAAAGTGTACAGTGAAGACAACACCAGCCGAGCGGTGGAGGTGCCCAGTGACATCACTGCCCGGGACATCTGCCAACTGTTCATCCTGAAGAACCACTGCATTGATGACCACAGCTGGACCCTGTTCGAGCAGATCCCACATCTGAGTATCGGTAAGCTGCTCTTTTCTGAGCCAACAAGCATTTGAACTATAACAAAAACGTAAAGCAAAAAAAGTGCAATGAGTGGATGAACTGGATATTTTGGTGTGTTGTCATCGAATGTATTCCAGTTCAAATAAAGGGTATAGAAAAACCTTTCATCAATTAATCTGATTATTATTAGAAGGGTGTGCATTCTGATTCTAGAGAGGAGGTATCATAAAAGTCCATATGCATTATTTGTGCTGTAAGTTTTCTGACGCATTTTATTCACTCAAAATCTTGACATCCACTCTAGTGTTATTTTAGTATGATTTATATACTATCGTAGTATTTCATATTTTGAATCAGCAAGTTTGTTATGTGCTTTTGTCATTTTTATTAGTGTTTTATTTATATTTTTTATTTATTAAGCTATTTACTGTAGCTTCAATTTATTTGATCTCATTATTAGGTTTAGTAGTACTTCAACTTAAAAAGTTTTTTAAGTTTATTTTTATATATAAATATGTATTTATTTGTTTTTTTCTCATTTTACGTAAACACTGATCTGCCCTAACTTTCCTTTGCACATTGATGAGAGTTCATCAGAGTAGTGTCGATGTCTGATTCGTTCTTTTGAGTTGAATCTTTTGAATGAATCAGTTGATCCAGTTCACAAAACTGGTCTGAATGATTCATTCACGAGTCTCTTATGCCCGGTTCACACTACACAATATTTTTGTCTGATACGTTAGTCACGGTGTCAGATTATGCGATCTTGTCTCCTAAATTCTTGCTGTGTCATGGACAAAAAACATGTCCGACTACACACTGCTTCTCGACCTTTCAATCAGCGCAGAAGGCGTAACTAGCGACTGACTTTGAGAAATAAGAGCATAAACAATCAATGCTCACCAGTACTCACCGGGTTACTAAAGCACCTCTACTATGCTTCACCAGCATTTATCATTTTTCCCTCTGTCGTGTTATTCTCTCGAGGAAACATCATAAAGACAGGAGCTCCACGAATCTTTCCTCCATTACATAATTCCACCTACAGTAGCAGCACCAATACCATAATCTCTCTTTCGTTTCACCATGTTTGAAAGCTGTGTACGGAAGAGCTTCTGTGCTCCTATTGGCTGGCTTCACAGATGGGACGAAACCCGTCGTCATGCTAGTCTTTCTGTCGGGATGTCATGAATCATTGTTGGCTGTCATCCACTGTGACACACTATACAAGATAAAACGATTGATTCTTGCATCCCGACGCCAATTGTTTTTTACGAATCACCACGACACCCGACGTCAAATGGATCATGCCATAATCAGGGTGATATCATGTAGTCTGAACCTGGCATTAGTTCCAGCCTGATGAGAAGTGATTCAGATGCAGTAATTAAACACACGCTCTGCGCACTGGTTTCCAGATTGGTGTGAATGAGCCAGTCAACAGCCTCCGTCTGCTCACATTCGAGCAGGGTGTTCCTCTTCCCGGGGTTAAAGACGCCACCTGCATTATTTATATCTTCTTGGTAACATGTCTCATTGCTGGAGTTTCACACATGTAGCAGCGCTAGTGGGAACACATGGCAGGATCCCTGTGTGTCGTCTCCATTCAGAACAGCCCAAATTGGGATCTTGATGCATTTTTTTCCCCAATGAGTGAGACTAGGAAATAGTTGATGCAGGGCTCTCAAGTGTCACGCATTGAGCGTGACAGTCACTCATTTCGGTCTTTTGTCACGCACTCCCGCCACACATTGTATTTCTCACGCCGAAAAACTATTTATAATATATTTAATATGCCGCAACGCCCAAAATTTATCTGGCCACGTCACTCTCACTATGGAACCGGCAGGAATCAAGCGCGTTTCCCCTGGAGTTCTTAGTCGAGCCTGCCACTTATCAGCCAATCAAAAAAAAGAAAGGGGTTACACAATAGCCAATCAGAAAATAGCACTATTGTATCTGGGTAAGATTCAAGATAAGTCATGATCTCCTGTTTTAATGTTACAAAAAATTCACAGCTTGTTTGACACAAACAATGACAACTTGACTGCTGTCACTCTTGCCTGTCTTTAAAACTTGAGAGCCCTGTTGATGATTACCAATCATGCACTTTTTATGGGCTATTAGTTTCCGAAAGATGCCATTTGATTATGCTGTGTTCATTTTCAAATCAGATTTGGTATATTCCTACTTTGATATCTCTGACTTCCGACCATAAAGGGATTCCATTGGCAGACGCTCGTAAAATGACATATCGAGAAACAGAATGGCTATGTTTCGCCTCTGGCTTGCTTAGTTGGAGACACTTAATATTCAGAAGTATTATTGATCCCACTGTAGTGATGCTGTTTTATGAGAACTGAACTGAGCTGGACGATGACATCATATTTTCCAGAACTGCTTTGTAGATGAAATTAACTACTTTAATAATTGATGATCTTTACAACGGAACTGAATCAACACTGAACTGACTTCAGCTGAATAACAGTTGAAATGCATCATTTTATAAATATTGAGATATACTAAAAAGGCAGATATACATTAATATACATTAAATATACATTGAAAGCCAGAACATATTAAGCTCCAAATGTAACATCATCAACATCACGGAGACGACGTAGCTCATTTGGTCATATCCAATGCAAACAACATCATTGCATTATAGCAGTGAGGATCTCTGTCTGTTCACTGCAGTAACTGTAACGCTATGGGAATTAATTAGTATTAGATAACACTAACAGTAGTCTAACTCTTCCAGATGGCTGCTTCTAAACAGATGCTTTCCATTTAGTCATTAAACATGCATTTAGGGTTGCAGGAGCTGAATAATATTTAATGATAAAGTGGAATAACAAGCTCCCCCGCACATCATTCTCACTACTATTGAAGGTTGCTCATTATCAAGGCATAATTTTTGAAAAGAGTGTTAATAATTCATCCGTCAAGCCCACGGAGAAGTGGGATGGTAAAACTGAAAGCTGGAAACAAACAAGGGCAGTAAAATTTTATATTATCAAAAGAGCTGACTCTAAGCAGAATTCAAAGCGAGTGTGCCATACACGTCCTGAAGAGTGAAGCTAAAGCACTTCGATCACCCTGGTGGCTGGCTGGAGTATAGGTCATCGTTCAACCCCGCCCTCTCCATATAATCGAATGGGACGCGAGCCAAACTTAAAAATCCAATCACACTTTTTTTCCAAAGATGGTTTCCGTCATTGTAGGTTGTTCTTATCATGCAGATGTATGTTCAAGCGTTCGTTTCCCAATAAGTTTGGTTTTAGTCAGTTATTTGATGCTATACAAACGGAGCGTAACATCATGATTGACAGCTGTGCTTGCGATTGAGTCTGTTCTTTAATGCACATAATCTGCTTCAAAAGGTAATTCATGAGCATGCACTAAACTGACTTTTGTTTTTGATTTCCAGAGAGAACCATAGAAGACCATGAGTCAGTTATGGAGGTTCAGTCTGGCTGGGGCATGGACTCACAATGCTGTCTGTACTTCAGGAAGAATTATGCCAAATACGAGTTCTTCAAGAAGCCTCTTGTAAGTGTGTGTTGTTCTGGTAATTCAGTACAGTATTCCCTACAATAAGGACGGCGATACCTTTGACCTTGCTGGGACATTTTTTGGTCCTCATGAGGAAAACAGCTTAGAAATCTTACTCCGTGATTATACTCAGAGTGATTATGATCAGTGATTATACACAGATTATACTCAGTGTTGGGTAGGATTGGGGTTAGGGGATAGAAAATATAGTCTGTACAATATAAAAATCATTATGTCTATGAAAATTCCCTATAAAACATGGAAACCCCAAAAAACCCAACGTGTGTGTGAGTGTGTGTGTGTGTGTGTGTGTGTGTGTGTGTGTGCTGTCGCCCTGGTAATGTATAATTGATTTGCTGAAGTTTAGCCAAATATCCAGAGTTACCTATTCAAGGTCATTAAAGATTGAAACACTGAGACACACAATAGGGCTTTTTAATTGTACTGGTTAAGAATTCAAGGTAATGCCTGAGTAATCAAGCACAGATCACTAAATCCTGTGATTTTAAAGGTTGAGGATCCTAATGCGGGATTTAACAAAGGGGCTTTAAGGGATTTCTTTCATAGCACACATAAAATGTCTTTTATACCTGACAGATTGAATATGTGTCTTGAGAAATTGCACTTGTTTCTGTGACAGAAACACAGTAAACAACTAAAAAGAAGAGTCAGTGGAGTTGTTTGCTTACAAATAATATTCACCTAATTTAATTTGTAAGCAAATTCACCTCAGAGTTATTTTTGTGAAGATTATGGAGAATGTTTTTCTTTTCTTTGGGTCATTGCAGGACTTTTTCCCAGAGCACATGGTGTCTATATCGAGTGAAACCAATGGAATCATGAACCACTCACAACTCATACAGGTGATGATCTTCATATTGTTATTATTAAATGTGCAGAGTAATTTTTTCTTTTATCTTCTGCTAGCTAGTTTTCTTGGGTGTTTATACAGGCACATACTGATATATTAGTGCTTTTAAACGATTCAAATATTTAATCACGATTAATCGCATTAATGTCATAGTTAACTCACGATTAATCGCAATTAATCACACATTTTTATCTATTCTAAATGTCTCTTGATTTCTTTTTGTCCCATAATTTTTTCTCATTTTAATGCTCTTATCAACATGGAAAAGTGGATCGGCTTGCTTTGTGCAAATGTTTTTTATTGGAAACAACATTGGCATATACTGTGTTCAATTTCACACTAACATTCTCACTTGGAGCAAATAATCTCTCACACAATGTAACACTGTCCATCAATAAAAGGGTGAAAGAAATACTGACGAGGTCCTGATATTGACGTGGGGGCGGAGAATTCGTGTGTGTGTGTGTGTGTGTTTCGCCATCAAGTGGTGTTTCAGACTGGACGTGCTGCGATGATGATAGCTCAGTTCACAACGACAAAACACACAGATCACTTTGGTCTTTTCAATGGAATCATTTGGCAACTTTTTAAAAGTAAACTTTCCATTCAGAATCTTATTGAGAACAGAACGTTTTGGCATCCAAAAAGTTTTGAAAACTGGCGTAGCGCCGCGCATTCCGCGTCCTGTATGAAAACACCAGATCTAGCTAGACCGGAAACACACTTGTTGCGAGCCGGCCAAATAGTAGGTTAACGTTACGTTTTGAGTGGGTGACGAGTGCGAGACGCCGAAATGGATGCCAATAAGATTCTGAATGGAAAGTTTACTTTTAAAAAGTTGCCAAATGGTTCCATTGACAAGACCAAAGTGATCTGTGTGTTTTGTCGTTGTGAACTGAGCGATCATCATCGCAGCACGTCCAGTCTGAAATACCACTTGATGGCCAAGCACACACACACACACACACACAGCTGATGCGAATTCTCCGCACCCTCGTCAATATCAGGACCTCGTCAGTATTTCTTTCACCCTTTTATTGATGGACAGTGTTACATTGTGTGAGAGATTATTTGCTCCAAGTGAGAATGTTAGTGTGAAATTGAATACAGTATATGCCAATGTTGTTTTCAATAAAAAACATTTGCACAAAGCAAGCCGATCCACTTTTCCATGTTGATAAGAGCATTAAAATGAGAAAAAATAATGGGACAAAAAGAAATCAAGAGACATTTAGAACAGATAAAAATGTGCGATTAATTGTGATTAATCGCGAGTTAACTATGACATTAATGCGATTAATCACGATTAAATATTTTAATCGTTTGACAGCACTAATATATTTACTTTTAATTATTCATTTAATTATCAACATTAATGAAATTAATTGAATATATATATATATATACACGAGTTGGATAAAGGGTTTGTTTGAGCATGTTGTGTCTGACTTTCCTCCTGCAGACCTTCCTCAGTTCCAGTTCTTGTCCTGAGATTCACGGGTACCTCCACGCCAAAGAGCATGGCAGGAAATCATGGAAGAAGTTCTACTTCGTGTTAAGAAGATCAGGATTGTACTTCTCCAACAAGGGCACATCAAAGGTGTGTTCAGATCCGTCACACACCTGCTCTGCGCTCAGTTTCTGGCTCGCTAAAACTCTCCGTCCTTTGATCTCAATGCCACAAAGTCTGCAGGGATTAGCTTTAATTGTTCACAATACCACTTGCTCTTACTTATTAGATCCCTTAAAGGTGAGCCGTGCATCGTGAGCTGCGAGATTATGCAGAGGTTCAAGAGCTGTTGGTTTGCAGGGGTTCATTCAGGTGCTGTCGTTCTGACTCTTATCTGATGCAGTCTAGATGTGATAGTCAGATCTAACAGTGCAGATTTATGGGGCTTTACTCAGTAAAACTTGTAGAGCCGGATTTTGTGTAACACTCCTGGTATGCCAAGTGCTGAACCCTTCAAAGTCACACAACAGGTGAGGTGTGTAGCTGCACACTACTGTGCCAACCAGCACTACCCTCAATCTTTTTTCTTTTTACCACAATAGAGCTTTTGTTCAGGATATAAGAGGAACTCGCTGTCCACTTCATGATATCAGGCTGTTTCTGTGGGCACTTTTAGAAAATAAACTCTCATGAAACACTTTCCATACACTCATTGCTTTTTTTAATGTGTCCACCAACAGTGTGCAAGGGTGGACATTACATGCATCAGAGGAGATTTCTGAGAGATCCCAACACATCTAAAATAGCATTTTATGTATCATAATCATAATACACCCAATAAATTACTTTCAATGCATAATTTGACAAAATAACAGCTTGATTGGAAATGATGCACAATCCATTTCTCACACACACACACACACACACACACACACACACACACACACACACACACACACACACACACACACACACACACACACACACACACACACACACACACACACACACACAATCGCAATAGTAATTATATTTTATAGTTACAGTGTTATAACTATAAAATGCATAAAATACACATATAAAGATTATATAATATAAAACTTTATTATAGTAATTAGAAGTCAGACAGCGTTTGAAAAGTAGCTAAATAAATAAATGAAAGGCTTGCTGGAAAGTGTCCTAGGTGGTTTTAATGTGACCTTGATATAACAAAAAGAAAATGTGTAATTTTATTTAATTAATATTTTACAAAAATGATCATAAAACATAAAGGCATTGAAGAAACAACTGAGCAATTCAGCCAAGCAATCAGACCTGTTGCAGATTTTGGTGTCAAAGGTGAAAGAGTTCTGTCAGTTTGTGAGCCCACACCTTAGTCTAGTTCACGAGTCTGTCTCTGTGAGTTTAGAAACGAGACATGTGAGGCTTATAGTCAAGTCAAGTCAAGTCACATTTATTTATATAGCGCTTTTCACAATACAGATTGCATCAAAGCAGCTTCACAGTGATAACATGAAAGTAGTACAACACAGTTCAATAATATTGTTGAATATTAAATATCCCCAACTAAGCAAGCCAAAAGCAGGGCGACAGTGGCAAGGAACCAAAACTCCATCAGATTGGATGGAGAAAAAAACCTTGGGAGAACCCAGGCTAGTCAGGGGCCAGTTCTCCTCTGGCTAACAATCATAGGGTTTTAAAGAAGCTTTACAGTAAGTCCATATCAGAGAGTACCTGGAAAAAATACATTTAGTTAATCATGTAATATTTAGGGGATAACATATCGCCGGCGTTGAGTCGTCTCTTCGCAGGCGTTGAGTCGTCTCTTCACAGGCGTTGGTCTTCTCATCACAGGCGTTGAGGCATCTGAAATCCCCGTGAGAGGCAGGATACCAAACTGGAGCCTACGAACGCCATTTTTCTCGGGACAAGCGTCCCGAGATAACAGCAGAAAGGCAGATGGGAAATAATTAGCATAGCTGATGTTCATAATGATTTCCATTACACGGGAGTAGGTGTTAGAAAACCATAATCTCACAACTCTCCGTAACCCAAACTCTCCGCAACCCAACCGCAACCATACGGACCGACCCGTTTGTCTATAAGGCTGTCGAGCCCCACTGGTGCGTTAAGCAGTTTCAGTGGCAAACGGTTCCGTATGGCATAGCAGAGGACTAAAAGGTAAGCATTATGTGAATGCTTGACTAAAGAGACACGTCTTTAGTCTAGTTTTAAACTGTGTCAGCGAGTCAGAGCATCGGACCGTATCGGGAAGGCTATTCCAGAGTTTTGGAGCTAAATGCGAGAATGCCCTCCCTCCTTTCGTGGACTTCGATATCCTAGGAATGACCAGAAGCCTTGAATTTAGTGATCTTAGAGAACGCGGTGGATTGTAGGGCGAAAGAAGGTCCGTTAAGTACATAACTTATAAAGGTGAGACAAAGCCCGCCTTTGTGCGTGTGTGCGTGTGTGTGTTCCTGGTAAACCCTACATTATGGGGACTCCAAAAATGTCTCCACAAGGATGGCAATATTTGACCTTGTGGGACATTTTTAGGTCCCCATGAGAAAAACGGTGTATAAATAAAAAAATTTTTTTTGAAAATGCAGAAAGATATGTTATATTGTGTGTGTGTGTGTTTGCTTTTCTTTCTTTGGTGTCTCGCTCTGGCTTTTCTTTTTCTTTTGACTCGCCTCACTAGCAGTGTTGCTGAGATAAAGCTCCTGTCATTGCAACACATTTCCATGCTATCTCCTGCCATGGATATGCATATTACACCCTCAGGCGAGAAGACAGCCGCCTTAGTCCCGGTTTGAGCTTTCAACATTGATTTCAATTCTGGAAAAGAGTTCAAACGTGTGAAATAACAAATTCAATGAGGTTTAAAGCTGAGAGATGTTCTCAAATCCACTTTAGATACTTTTGTATTTTTGATAACCAATTTGGAAGCATGTGAAAGTGTAAATGAGCAGCAGTAGCTCAGCCTTTGAGACAAAGTGAGCTGAATTTCAACAAACCAGTGCAAGAAACACTGCCTGACTCTTCTAGTAAAGTGTTCTGAATAAGAATCATGTTTTGATTCCTAACCCTGTGCCACAGGATTCCCAGTGGCTTTCTGAAGAGACCCCTCCTCATGTGCACAGGTCAACTCTTTTGTCTCTATGTGTCTGTGAACGCTCACACATACTCTTCTCTATATAACATTACAAATTCCATGCGTGTCACTCGTGTCCTGACGGTCTGTGAGATGCCGTTCATATCTCACACGTTTGGATTTATTCCACGCTAAAGCAGGCTTACTGCTGGAACGAATGAATGTGAGCACACACACCTCTCATATACGCTCACGCGTTTAGTGTATTATGATAGATGGCATTTTGAAGTTAATATTATATATTACATTTTTAAATAGTTTTATATATATATTTATAAATATGATATAATGATGTCCGGCCTAGGAAAATGTATGCTATTTCCTGTGACCTTTTTTTATGCATCTTTTTTTTTTTTGCATAAATAAAAACTAAAGTTTGACTTTTTTGCCAAATCATTTTGTCAGTTAAATACCCTTAGCCAAGTTAAGTGTTTTGTTCTTCCCTCATATTTAAAGCATTAATATATATAAATTATTTCCCACGTTTTGATTTTATATATATATATATATATATATATATATATATATATATTTATATATACACTACCGTTCAAAAGTTTGGGGTCAGTGAGAATTGTATTTTTATTTTTTGGAGGAAAGAAATCAATACTTAATTTGATCGAAAGTGACAGTAAAGACATTTATAATGTTACAAAAGATTCTATTTCAAACAAATGCTGTTCTTTTGGAATTCCTATTCATCAAAGAATCCTAAAAAAACAAAAAAAAACTGTACAACTGACAGACCAACAACTGTTTCAACATTGATAATAATAATAAATGTTTCTTGAGCATCAAATCCTCATATTATACTGATTTGTGAAGGATCATTTGACACTGAAGACACTGACACTGGTGATGCTGAAAATTCAGCTTTGTTCACAGGAATAAATTACACTTTACTATATATTCACACAGAAAACAGCTGATTTACACTGGAATAATATTTAATACTATAACTGATTTTTTGTTGTATTTTTAATCAAATAAGCGCAGCCATGGTTAGCAGAAGAGAATTCTTTTAAAAGTATTTAAAATCGTACCGACCCCGAACTTTTGAACGGTAGTGTATATATGTGTGTGTGTGTGTGTGGGTGTATATTTATACACACACACACACACACACATATATATATTTACACACACACACACACACACACACACACTTGACTGTTCAAATACTGTTTTTATGGAATTCATATTTTTCTTCATCAAGGACACTTTAAATAATATTCTTTATAGTTTATAACCAAAAATAGATTAATTATAGTTAAAAATGTATTCAAATAGAAAGCAGTTGTTTTAAATTGTAATAATAATACACAATATAACTTGGTTTACTGTATTTTGATCAAATAAATGCAACCTTGTTGAGAATTTTTTCACTCTTTTAATTTCTATTTCACAATATTTAAACATCGTCTGAAAGTACACATTTTGGAAAAACAATTCTGATCATGAACTGGGTAACAGAAGAAAACTTGTTTCAGTTTGTAGATAGATTGCTTGCTAATTTAGTGGTTAACTAAATAGCAATGAAGTTTGTTTTGGATGTTGTATTATTCCTTTGACTATAATTCTTATTTTCTCTTTTCTGAAGGAACCCAGACACTTGCAGTTCATTGCAGAGTTCGGTGACAGTGACGTCTACACATTATTATCAGCCAGAAAAGTTTACGGCGCCCCGACAGACTACGGCTTCTGTGTGAAGGTAATTCAATGCAAATAATCTTCAGGAAATCAGACACAGTTTGGGGGATTTTTTCACATGCTTTATAATCAATCTCACTGTAATACTGAATTACAACTACAGCAGTCAGGGTCAGTGTTACCAGTGGTTTTATGATTTAATAAGCCTCATAAGTCTCAGATTTATTGTTTATTGTGGGTTATATAAAACTGCAATCAAACAATCTGTCTGGCTGCTTATCTTTCGTGGACTTTGTATTGTGTCTTTAGCGTTACAAACATTGATCTCTGCTCTGACACGTGTGAGTGAGAGTAATAGTAAAAAAATCTTCAAAACAATCTTCAGGGTGAATTGTGTGAGTTGAAGGATGATATTTATTTTGCCATAATGACCGGTTGACTGTGCATTGTACCGCATATCGTATGGATACTAACAAAGTAAATAAATAAATGGAGGTGTAATATTTCTTTCTGTTTTGTTATTTGAGAAAGATAGAGACAGTATAGTGATACAATGCACATGAAACTTGAGCAAAGCTTCTGGGACAGTGATCAATTATACACTTTAGCATCATAAAAAATATTAGGCAATACAAGGCTAATTTATTTATATAACACACACACACAAGTATGTGTTTACTTATTTATAAACACATACACACTTGTATGTAAGTGATTTACATACAAATTATTTAAAAATGGTAGATAAGAAATGAAAATTGATAAATGGATAGATAAATCAATATATTGATAAAAATAAATAAATTGATAAATTAATTCAAATGAAATATTGGTATATGTTGAAAGGAAAATAAGAGGCATATATACAAGGACAAAAAAAGTCAAATTAAAAAGTGCAACTATAATAGCACAGAATGGCAGCAATTAAAGGAGAACTCCGGCGCAAAATGAACCTTTGGTCTAATAAAACATTGGTACCTAGTCAACCGTTCTCTGAGATTTGTTTTCATGATAATGGAATGTAAAGAGTTTTATCTCTAAAAACTGTTTAGCGTATAACGCTAGTAATGGGGGCATATAATAACCAAAAGTAAATCACTAGTTAATACCACTAACAAGGCTCAAAATAGCCCCACACGAACACAGTTACATAATGAGGGTCCCTACATGCAAAACGAAGCATTGAGAACTTTGTAAGTGTACAGACCGTTTAATAAGAAGATAAAGATAAAGACAGTCCACTTCGTGTATACAGACAGGAGCCATCTTTGGAAAACAGTCTCGACTAGTCAAACCACGAACGACGTGCTAAGTGAGCTGAACTGTATGAAGTTTAGTGAACTTCTGAACTGTATGAATGGCGTTCGTGGTTTGATTAGTCGAGACTGTTTTCCAAAGATGGCTCCTGTCTGTATACACGAAGTGGACTGTCTTTATCTTTATCTTCTTATTAAACGGTCTGTACACTTACAAAGTTCTCAGTGCTTCGTTTGCATGTAGGGACCCTCATTATGTTACTGTGTTAGTGTGGGGCTATTTTGAGCCTTGTTAATGGTATAAACTAGCGATTTCTTTTTACTTATTAAATGCCCCCATTACTAGCGTTATACGCTAAACAGTTTTTAGAGATAAAACTCTTTACATTCGATTATCATGAAAACAAATCTCAGAGAACGGTTGACTAGGTACCAGGGTGGGAATTATACCGCGGCCACGCGGCCATGGCCGCCGTTGCCCTACACTTTGGCCTTCATGCCCCGTGAAAAAAAAATCATCGTACGGCCACAGTGGCCTGTGTGCCCTGGCCCTGTCCAAGTTCCATGTATAAAGCGCCAGTGCGGCATAGTGGGCCACCCAAGTAGTCTCTGAACTTCAATTAGTTCGTGGATTCGCGCAGGTGCAGTGTCATAACCAGTGCGTCGGCGCACTGAAGCGTTTCTTTTCCCCATCGCGTTCCCATTCATAAAAAACTCCTGTGCTGTCGTCATGACAGCGATTCACAAAACAACGTCCCTCACGGCTTTTAGCTCAAAAGTGTGCAGATTTGGAGAAATATTTATATATTCTCAGTTTACATCAGATTTCTATTAACAGGAATAATATTTTATTGAATTGAATAGAATGGTATACTATATGAAGCCATACTAGTAGCCTATGATGTGAGATAGAAATTTAAGTCATTAAATTCAAGTTCACGAAAACTTTTCCCTCCGCTGCGACTGCCAGTCATTCTCCATTCAGCATCAAACAGCGCGTCGCGTTCGGTTACAGATAACCCTCTCCAAGATGATTCAATGTTAATATTATTATACTTGATCTGTAGATAAAGCTCTATGGTTTCGCATAAAATGACTATCTTGCTGGACTGTATTGCTGTAACTTAATCATGTTACTTTCTATAGTGTGTCTGTTAGATCACAACACTGGAGCACTATAATTGTTCTTCACGCGCACAGTAACTGAAATTTAAAACTCTTAAAAGAAAAGGCTCAATAAACTATTGCATAGATAGATGCGCTTGAAACAACACAGTCACAGCGCTGTGACTGTGTTGTTTCAAGCGCATCATTCTGCGCTCGGGATGCGCATAAGCGCTTTGTGTCGCACTGTGTTGGATCCTTTCATAATCATATAATACTTTTGCGCAATGAAAGATTCTTAATAGCCTTTTTTGTTCTGTCCTATCTATCATATGTTGCTGCCTCATTAAACAGCTCGCTGTGATATACATTTAAAAAAATGTCTTAATTTTATAGTAGCCCCTAGGCCCTAGACTATAAAATAATTGATCTTTCTGATTTTTATCTTGTTTTTCATTCATGTATTTTACAACAATACAAAGAGCAATGTGTAACGTTTTACCAGATTTAGTGCTACACTTATTGTGTCTTATTTGTTCCCCAGTAAATAATGTTTTTTTTTCACTAAATGTTCAGATTTGATAAAATTATTGTACATTTGTGATTTTTCTAGACTAAATTTTACTGCTGAGTTATCCACTAATCTAGTTTATAATAGAATTTTTGTCATGATTGGTTATGATCATATTTTTTTTTTATTTGTTGTTTTTCTTTATAATGAAGTTGTCTGTATTAAGTAGATTGTGTGTTAAGCAAAAGACACACAAAAAGCACACAAAAGAGTGATTATCAGTTCAACACAGTTATAGAAATTCTATTTGATTTTTTTTTTTTAACTGCGCTGGTATGCAAAAAAAATGCATCTAAAAATTCATCAGATTGATGCTTTAAAATATGGAATATATAAAATTTTCTTACGGAGAGCATGCCCCCGGACCCCCCTAGAGAGGTAATATCCTTCTCACCCTTTTCACCCCTGAACTGTTTTCATGCCTGATTATACATAAAATATTATATTTTCTGTCTGATTTTTTTTTAATCTGAAGCCAAATCAGATCACAGAGGGTAAAAAAAATATTTTTTATTTAAAAAAGTCATAATCCGTGTCTTATTCCAAATTAGGATGTTATGGTATCGATCTGAATGGGAAAACCATCGAATTGTACTCAATGGCCTTTGTGCCCTGTCATATGGCCTTGGTGCCCCTAAAAAAAAAGAAAAGGTGGAGGCCAAATGGCCTTGCCCCTAAAATTACATAATTCCCACCCTGCTAGGTACCAATGTTTTATTAGACCAAAGGTTCATTTTGCGCCGGAGTTCTCCTTTAAGTATTTCAAAGATAAATTCTAAGATTTTAAAGGACTGTTCATTCAAATAGATAAATAAATCTTAATTTAAAGGGGTCATATTATGCTTTCCCCCCCATGTTCATCTTTCTTTAGTGTGTAATGTTGCTGTTTAAACAAGAAAAAGCTCTGAAAGTCCCTCCAGCGGGAGTTATTCTCTATATCAGTGTCAGTGTTTCTGACTCCCTGAAACGCCTCCATTGTAGTCTTGAGTTTTCTTCAGGAACGAACACGTCAGAATATTCCTCATTTCATGCAGAATAAAGGGGCGGGGCCTGTTTGAGTTAGTTAGTAGTGTTTTGAAACTGGTGGTTATGGTGTGAATGTCACAACTCACTGGTCCAGCCGACCAATCAGAGCACAGTGTGCTTTTCAGTAGGAGGGGCTTCATAGAGACAGGAACTAAACAGGGGTGCGTTTTCCAAAGCCAACTATGGTCGCAAGTTCTGTCGTTACCAATGGAAATTGCAATCATAGTTGGCTAATGATGCTTTCGGGAAACGCACCGCAGAGAGTTACTGGCAGACTGGGAAGAGAAAAGCTGCAACAATGTCAGATATGGAATAAAAAACAATGTGTTTTTTGAACATTCAAACATATTCTAGTAGCCTAGAGCCGAAAAACAAAATCAAGACTTTGTAAAAGGGCTTAATATGGTCTCTTGAAAGGAAAACTGAGCTCTAAAGGGTTTGATGTCTCTTCATATCCAGGCAAGCAAGTCAAATTCTGCACGTGACCTGAAACTGCTCTGTGCGGATGATGAGCAAACCAGGACGTGTTGGGTTACAGCCATGCGCCTCTTCAAGGTGAGAACTCTCTCTCTCCCTCTCCCTCCCTCCCTCTCTCTCCCTCTCTCTCTCTCTCTCTCCCTCTCCCTCTCTCTCCCTCTCTCTCCCTCTCTCTCCCTCCCTCTCTCTCCCTCCCTCCCTCTCTCTCTCTCTCTCTCTCTCTCTCTCTCTCTCTCTCTCTCTCTCTCTCTCTCTCTCTCTCTCTCTCTCTCTCTCTCTCTCTCTCTCTCTCTCTCTCTCTCTCTCTCTCTCTCTCTCTCTCTCTCTCTCCCTCTCTCTCTCTCTCTCTCTCTCTCTCCCTCTGTCTCTCTCCGGGAGGTTTGTTCCCATTGTATCCCGCAGCGACGGTGGTCATGCTGAACCCTTAGAAGAAACCCAATCTTAGGATCTGTGTTAAAGCCTTTTGAGCTGCCTATATACGCAGCATTTTAAAGATAGGGTAGGCAATTTGTAATATGGCTATGTAATAAACTTAGGTGACTTTTATTTATTATTATTATTATTCTTTCTTTTTTTTTTCTTTTTATGTATGTGCTAAGTGTTTTATGTGAGACACCATGTAAGCTCAAACTAATTGCCCCACGGGAATTAATAAAGCTCTAAACTTAAACTTATTTATACTGGTTGAAACTCTCTTCACATCCTGATAGCGTTCAATAATAGAAGTGGTCTAAATATTAAAACGTAAATATATCATAATGTATATATAGATCTTCTGTGGAAGTCTCGGCACCAAAAATGTTTTGTCCAATCATTGCATTCGGTCCGATACGATGTCCTATCTACCTGTCAACATATGTATTTACATACTTCTCATATTTCAATACATATTTCCCCCCGCACCTTCTCGCGCAGACATCACACGTCATCAGCACTTTTGCTGCGTGGCAACCCGTGACGTCACGTCCTCAGACTCGGATTTATGCATTTTATTGTCAACACTATCAACACCAAAATGATTCTGCAGCAGTCATGTGTACAAATAAGAGCTCTGTAAGTTGTTTACGTTCATTATTACTGTAATGTTATGTGCTTTTAGACATGAGGTAGTTTAACCCTCTGGGGTCCTTCATTTCAGAGTCACACTCAGGACCTTCGGGTCCAAATGGGCCGGAAGGGTGGGATTAATATTTATAAAAAAAAAATCATCATTTTTTTTTAACTTGTTTTTTATAATATTTTTTCTCTCTTTTTTTTGGTGTTTTGAGATCATTTCAAAAATAAAAATGATTTATAATTAATATTAATGCAATAATTATGACCCATTTTTTCCCCATTGAATATAATATTTTTTTTTTTTTTTTTTTTTTTTTTTTTAAAGCTGTATTTCATTTTAGAGTGAAATGAGATGGATGCCATCTGGTGGACAAACTGAGCATTTAAAAAATTCAAAACCCATATGTAATCTGAATTTATTAGTGTGTATGTGTATAAAAGTGTGTTTGTGTGTGTGTGGATGTGTCTGTTTTGCACTCTTGATGTTTTATAGATTCACCCCTTCACTGTTGTGTGCTTTTTTCTGGATCGTGGCTGATTTGTAGATTGAACGCACAAAAAAACTCTGTATTTTCACATTTTTGCCAATTTCCCATTCATTTCCTATGCGGGTCCATTTGGACCCGAAGGTCCTGAGTGTGACTATTTTTTTTACAACCACTTAGACTATTCAAATCCTGTCCCCAATTTTTTTGGGTGTTCATATACAAAGTACCAACAAAGTCACCAAATTTCGGACCATTCCGATAAAGCTATGATTTAAAAAAAAATATATATTTAAATGCTTCGGGTCCATTTGGGCCGAAGGACCCAACGCCTCTCTCTTCTTGTGACGCTTTGCAGACTCTGCTGTGTGCGTTCATGCCTTTTGAAGGAGACGTGGCTTTTGAGACGCTCTGAAGGGAGGGTGGGATCTTATGCTTTCAAACAAAGCTAGCTTGCTATTGCTAGCCTCTCCGAAATTGCCTACCCGACTTTTAAGTTATTATAGATGCACTCCTGACATAAACACTGTAGTCATCCTGATTCTGCTGCCTTCTAAGGGAGCGTTCGTACATGCAGTCATTCATTTTCAATCAGATTTCCGGCAATTCTTCCGGTTTCTAACTGCAGTTTCCCAAGATAGAAATGAATCTGTAGTTAACCCCCTGGGGTCGGCTATCGCGCCGGCGCGATAGGCAGACTTTTTTTCTTATCAGTGCAAAAGAGACTCAAAATACTCTGTTGATTTTAATCTTACATGTAAGTGTTATACATCAGTCGATCCTGTTTAGTGTATATTATTTTTCTGTATACTCACAATAAAAACAAAGTGTTGTGCTTTTTGTCAAATGAAGAAAAATAAACATGATGCGAGTTTTGCCTTCTCTCTGTCAGTGCAGTCCATTCTGAAACGCGTCCGAAAAATTAACTCTAACTCTGCAAATACTTGTCACACAGGCACGAGAGATTTTTCTTTATGAAGCTTGAATTCTCTTCTTTTCAATGAAGTAATTTATATAAAAAACAAATATTCTCAGTTTATGTAATCTGTATGAAAAGAGAGTGCTGTCAGAATTTTTTTCCCCAGCTCATTACACTTCATTACGCGTTAATCTGACACGCCCACGGAGAACGCGCGCTATTCAAACGCAAATGTAGAGGAAAGCCATGACAACGCCCACATCAGCCGTTCCACCGCGGCGGTAAAATGTGGGGTGTATTTGCTACCTTTTACCGCTAAGAGGCGCTACAATCATAGACTCTGAAAAGTGTTCGTTTATTCTCTCTAATGCGTAATCTGCTGCTCATTCAGAGCGATTGAAAGCTGGTAGCAGATGAATTCAACAAGTGAAACGTAGTTAAAATAATTCATTACCACAATACTGAAATTAGGCTGAAATACTGAAATGAAATTGAATAAATAATGAAAACATAAAACATTGCAATAAAAACATTTAGGCTACATCAATGAAGCTTTACAAAACCATAAGACTTTAACTCTAACAGCGTACAAACGGTGGCTCAGTGATCAACGCATCAACACGAGCTTCAGGGAGCTTCAATCGACCCGAGATCGAATCTCAATGTGGCATACATGTTGTTAACCGATGTTGGCCAACAGCGTTTATATTTTACCTTCTTGATGCTTAAATAGCTAACTGTTTATAACTGTTTACTTATTTAAAGTCAAGAGTTTTGTTTAATTATCATTACAACATAAATTTGCTACATTCCAGTAGAACCGCAGCCGCTGCACAAAGGACACAAACTGATGAAGGAAGATTGTCAGCCGATTGCATCAGAAAATGAAAATGAAGAAGCTCGTCTTTAGTCTGCTAAATTATTGTGTAATGTAAAAGAACACTAAAATTACTTAAGTTTGAAACCAAGTTCGAACATTTCAAGGTTTAAATAAAGTGTTTTTTTTTATTTAAAACAGGGTTGCATCGGGTTTAGAGTTTATTTCTTTTGCGATGCAAAATAAGAAACACTAGGCTAATATTATTCTTGCGACATTTTAAATTTGTATTGCCAAATAAATGACATTAAACAATTAAAACAGTAGGCCTACAAAACGAAAATTGTCCAAAGCAACATAATTAAATTAAAACATGCGTTTTTCTTTGCCTCTCTCGCGCTGAATCTCTTTTTAACAAGTTTATTTAGTCTCCCTCGCTCTCCATATGAAAGAGGAACATTAACACCTAGGCCTATTGTCCTGCGCGCACAGCACTGAACTGTCCCCCAACCCCCCACAGGCTATCGGAGTCTGAGGCTGATTTAACACAAAGAGAAGTCGTAATTCACACTTAAATCGCTATTCTAGACAGTGTTGATAATGAAGGAATTAAATGATTTAAGTTACATGTAGCCTAGTGAAATTTCTGTCATAAAAGTTTATTACTAAATATTTCATTATTTCAATAATTGATGAAATAAAACTGGTTTGGGCCAGCTTTTTCCAAGCAAAACTAAATATAATCTGAAAAAACGCATGTTCATTTGTTGTCATGAACAAAATGTTCAACTTAATATTAAATTCTACAGGGATCTTTGGATCCTTTCAACCAGGCATGCAATTTGTGAATTAAGTTTTTATTATTTTTTTTATTATTCAAATAAATATCGAACCACGGTGCTTCGTGGTAATGCTGCTAAATTAAATAACATGTAGGCCTATAGAATAATTATGAACTTAAATGAAACAATATCGCAACATTTCGACAAATACATTATTTGATCTGTTTTTACATTTTAATTCAGGGCGATTTAGCCTGCTACATTTCATTAGAGCGAGATTTTCACCCTTGTCATTTTCTCATTGGGAAGCGCTTACATAGGCTACATGTTTGAGTAGATCCTCTGTACCTCTCGTTTTCATATGGATTACATAATCAGATAACATTTATTAGCCTGAATATTTAGACATTTAAAGGCATTAGACAGAGCCGATTTCTTATAGTGACTGAGCTGAAGTGGCTTTCGGTTCATTTTTGTGACGCGCAGTTCCCGGAGACAGAGACGACAGATAAACTTTTGTCGTTAGCAAAAGTTCGAATAAAACCCGATTTTAGAAAAATGCATAGGGCCACTCGGCGTGGTCTGCCAAAACACTTAATTATAAACTTCAATATTTCATTCAAAATAATCTCAAAACGCTTTGTGAAATTTTGAAAAGCCGTGCATGCATTAAGGCCACTTGAACTATGGACAACTGAAACGCTGGTTTTGATTTTATTGTTTATCGTTGTTTAAACGTGCTTGTTCTGTTGCATATCTCTATTTTATATTTGATATGGTCTATTGGTGAAGTAGCCTATAGCATTGATTACTGTGGAGGGAGGGGTGTGGGGATTCAAATAATTCAGCAGAAGCAGGGATGTTTAGACCAGAAGGAAATCCCCGTCCCCCCTGGCAAATCACACTTTACTTAAAACCATGTTTTTAAAAACTCTAGGTTGTAGGGAATCAAAAAAATAATAATAATAGGCCTAATAAAATATATATATATATATATTGGCTATATATATAAAATTACTTTTTTTACAGAACTGCTTTTGAAATTACGATTGGCCTCATACGATTGGTACAGATGCAAAGTCGTTCTGTTGGATACTATTGTTCCTTAGTGTAAAATGGAAATGCATGGTAATTTTATTTTATAAATATAAGCAAAAAACTGTATGGTGTACCAGAGTTTTAGAGCTACACAAATCTCTCTGCATTAATAAATATAAAATTTACAATAGACCATGTTTGTTCGGGATTTGAACCCGTGTCATCTTGATGATCGAACCGTAAGTTCTACCACTCGGCTATGAATTTTCTCACTGAGAAATGCCCAAACGTTTGTTTGTCATGAGCGAGAAAACGTTTTGTCGTTAGCCTGTGAGTGTAGGCCTACTTTAGCCTACATGAATAAAAGTAGACCTTTTACAGTTTTAAAAGATGATATCTTATCTGTATGACCAACAATTACGCAGTAAGTTCTTTTAGCTGTTATGAGAAAAATAAATTCAAATGAACGCGCCGCCGCGTTTGTCAAACTCTAATTCAACATGCCAGAATAAAGCCAGATTTTAGAATAATGCATAGCCACTCGGCGTGGTGTGCCAAAATACCCTAATTATAAACTTCAATATTTCATTCAAAACCATCTCAAAACGCTTTGTGACATTTTAAAAAGCCGTGAATGTATTAAGGCCACTGGAACCCGGATCGTAACTGCAACGCGCTGCATGTCTCAATACAGGAGCAGAAGCGCTGGTTCAGATTGTATTGTTTGTTGTTTAAACGTGCATGTTGCATATTTAAAAATATTTGTTTAAAAATAAATGTTTGTTGTAGGCTTATTTGCAAATTACCATAACTTGTAGAATTTCATCCTTACTGTTAATTGACATTAGCCCCACTTACGTTTTGATAAATGTCCCTTTGCGCCACCTGGCGGTCATTTCGCGAACGACTTTGAAATGCGACTGGTTTATTTTTATTGTATTGGTCTACTTTAAAAAATAATACTTTATAAGACATTTATGGAAAAAGACTATTTTCTTTTCAAGATTCTGTAGAATGGCCCATATAGCATTTGACTAGAATTTGTTTCCAGGTATGACTAAAAATGTGCTTTTGGCTTTCATTTATATTTTGATTGTTTGTATATATATATATATATATATATATATATATATATATATGTGTGTGTGTGTGTGTGTGTATATATATATATATATATATATATATTTAGGCTATATATATACAAGAAAGAATGCAATGCCAATATATATATATATATATATATATATTGTCCTTGCATTATTTCTTGTGTGACACCCCTGAATGAAAGGCTCATTATTATGTAGGGTCACTGTCTGAGAACCACTTAATATTCATGATAGGGGTTGGGCCGTTCCGCCCATCTGCATATTGCCTTGGCAAACAAAAAAATGTTTTTCACAATTTAAAACAATCTATTGGTTTATGTGAATGATTAGGAAGGATGATTTTCAGATCATTTTGAAGCCAGAACTCGAAGCGTCAACATCCATTTGTCAAAAGTCTTGTGGACACATATTTAGTATTTGTTTTGTGGTCTTATTTCAGCAGCTTTCATTTTAATTTTTTTCAATAACCACGCATAAACAATATTCTCTTAAAAATACAAACAATGTACATACAAGTTGCTCACAGATTATGGTAGCCCTGTTTGTGCTATATAGAGTGAATTTACACCTTTGCCATTAACATGTTTATAAATAACTGAAAAAAGCACAAATGTAAGGGCATCACAGAACATCCAAATGGCCCCAAAAACACCTCAGACCCCAGAGGGTTAAACTAAACTCCCAAGTAAAAGAAGCTACTGAAGATAACTTCTCCAACACTGTTAGAACTGTAGTGTATTGAGTTGAATACACAGAGTAAATTCAGAAGCACTGCTTGGCCACTCTAGATTAACTCTGGGTTACAATTTGGTTGGCCAGTTAATTGTCCAAAGCAACATCTGTGTTCTCCAAGGGGGTAATCCCATAGACATACATAATAAAGGCTAGATGTCTCGTCTGCGCTGCTGGCCAATGGAGGTCGACGTCCGCACCTGGCGGCCATCTTGTCACAGGCAGCTCGCTCACTCGTAACATTGTGTTTTAACGGTGCATGTACTTTTTAAATAACCATAACTTGCTTAATTTTCTACCGATTTTCAAACGGTTTGGTTTGTTATAAACGTCAGAGATGTAGTTATGACACTGCAAACTTATGAATAATAAGTGTATCAATAAATAATCATCCAGAATTATAGCCACGTTAATAACGTTTGTAAGAAACCAAACCGTTTGTAAATCCGTCAAGATTTCGACGAGATAAGAGTATTTGTGTTCGTGCTGATCACTCATCTCACATCAGGTATCACAGAGCCCACCAGAAAGCTTGCCTGTGACAAGATGGCCGCCGGTGATGACGATAGAGACTCCGCCGTAAGACATCTAGCCTTTATTATGGATATCTATGGGTAATCCATCAGCCGGAAACTGAAGCTTCCTCTGCGGGCCGCCATTGTAGCAGACCATCACCTGCTGTTAGCACTCCATTGACTCCCATTCATTTTGGCGTCACTTTGACAGCGAATAACTTTACATCTGAGGCGTCCAAAGAATCCATTTGTCCATAACTTATTTCTAAAGAAACACGACAATGTATAAAAGGCTCCCTTACTTTGTATCTTACGTTATGGCCCCGTAGAAGCCGTTTTTGTAAAAATAGGCTAACGATTGCATCTTAACCACTCGACTCTCTGTCACACAGTAGAGAAATTACCGTATAGACTGGTGGAGAAGCTCACAGGCAATCTTGTACTGTCTGTAGCAGCCCTTGGATCCAAAGAGGTCCTTTACACTGTCTATGAGGCAATCGGGGAGGCATAAAGTCAAGGTAGAAGCCCATAGATAGAGAGTCCATAAAAGCAACGGGACAAAATATTTCAACAACGGATTTGTTTCAGATTTCAATTCAGATTTGTCTAGGCACAGCTACTAGAAGACTTACAACTGTCAGGCGTCACATCTACGTCGTCGAACTCAGATTGAGCCAGCGCAGTCGCTCAGCCATCAGGAAGTGAGTGCTTCTAATTGGCTTTACTTTTCTCCGTTGAAATCTATGGGTTCGCTGTGTCTATTTCTTTTACTGTCTATGGTGTTCTCAGAGTTTGTCAGAGGTGGAAAGAGTAATAAAATATTCTAATCTAATCAATATTCTAATCAAGTAAAAGTACTACTACTTCAATGAAATTTGACTTAAGTACAAGTAAAATTACCGGTCTAAAAATCTACTCAAGTAAAAGTAAAAAGTAGCTCATTTAAAATGTACTCAGAGTAAAAGTTACTGAGTTACTTTTTTAACAGCGGGGGTGGGGGACTCTCCTATATAGGGTTGTAATGGAATGAGATTTTTACAGTATGATAACGTCTCAGAAAATATCACGGTTTACAGTATTAATCAATTATTAAATAAACGGTATTATTAAATTATTATTATTATCATCAGTTAAAATGGCAGTTAAATTAATGAAAACATGTTTTTTTTTGGTTGAACAAATGCTTTTACTATAACAAACTTGAAACCATTTGTTTGTTTTGTTTATTAAAATTTCAATAAAACATGTCTAATCAATTAAATTCAATAATTGATAATGAATTAGATTAACAACTTATTTTTAACATTAATAATTTATTCAAATGTTTAAGAATAATATAATCCTATGAAATGTATTTTATTCAGAAAATTAATGATATTAATGATTATTTAAAATTAATGATTTCCGGAGTGTGATTTTTTTCTCTCCCTTGTATTATTATTTTTTACCCAGTAACGGATATGATTTCAAATGTAGCGAAGTACAATACTTGAAACAAAACGTACTTAAGTAAAATTAAAAGTACGGATTTTAAAAACTACTTAAAAAAGTAGAAGTACACACAAAAACTTTGGAGGTCATCTTAATATACGTAGTGTTTTATCAAAAAGAGAAGAGGTTCAACATTTATTGAGTGAGTCTAATTTGGACTTCTTAGCACTGAGTGAAACGTGGTTAAACACTAACATTCCTACAAATATGATTGATGTCCCTGGTTATACATGTTACAGGAAAGATAGATTAACCGGTAAAGGAGGTGGGGTATTGGTTTATATTAGAGATATTTTTAAATGTTCTATGGTTGAATTGGAGACTTCTGTGTTAGAATGTTTAATTTTAAATGTAGTATTATCAGCAAGAATGAATTTTAATATTATGGTGTTATATAACCCTCCTTCTCATAATGTTTCGTTTTATCATGATTTTGATGAACTGTTTAAATTGTTTAATTGTCGTGCTGAAACAATTTTATTGGGAGATTTTAATATAAATTGGTTGGATAACGGTAAGAAAAATAAACTTAAAATGATTGCATCTAAACATAAACTACATCAAATGATAACAAGTCCTACAAGAATCACATTGATATTGAAAACATTGATAGATTTAATTTTTACAAATAAACCAGAGCGAATTACTAAATTGTATAATTTGTTAACAGGTTTGTCTGATCCTAATTTAACTTTGATTGTCCGAAAATTAACAAAACAACGATTTCAGAGCTGTTTTTTTGGAACTAGAGCTAATAATTCACAAATTGGAATTCCCAAGCAGAAAATGTCTCAGTTTGACAATGAGTTGAATAACATAAATTGGGAGAGTGTATATCAAATTGAGAATCTGAATGAGTGCTGTGATTTTTTTGATGGACACACTTGCAAATACAATCCAGAAGTTTACATGCTCTTTTAAAAGTAACAGGAGAAAAGTTTTTTTGCCTTGGATAAATAATGATATTCGTCGGCTAATGAAAAAGAGGGATGTGGCACTGAAAAAATCTATATTCACAAAGCTACAAACAGATATATTTATATTTAAAGGTTTAAGGAATAAAGTGGTTAGTGAACTGAGAAAAGCAAAGTCATCTTATTTCATGCAGTTGTTTGCTGACTCACAGGGCAATAGCTCACTTATCTGGAAACATATGAATAAATTAACCAATCAAAAAACCAGTCAAAGTAAAGGCATAATAAAATTGAATATAGATGGAAAGGTCAGCACTGATGCTTTGGAAATTGCAAATAAATGTAATACCTTTTTTGTTAAATCAGTACAAGAACTCGCAGCAACTTTTAATTCTGTTTGTTTATCAGATGATATAGTAAGAAATTCATCTTCATCTTTTTATATTTCACAGGTTGATCAAGTTAAAATCAATACAATTATTAATCAATTAAATAGTTCAAAAGCTAAAGATATATTCGGTTTAGATGCTTCTTTTATTAAAAAACATAGTGAAACACTAGTAAGACCAATAGCATATTTGGTAAATTTATCTATTAAAACTGGTGAGTTTCCACAAAATTTTAAAACAGCTGTGGTGACCCCAGTCTTTAAGTCTGGAGCGATTGGTGAGGTATGTAATTATAGACCCATCTCAATTACTCCAGTAATTTCCAAAGTTTTAGAAAAGTTAGTAGCTGAACAATTAATGAATTACTTGGAAAAAAATCACCTCTTAAACTTTAAGCAATTTGGATTCCGGCCAAAGTATTCAACAGAAATGGCTACATGTCATTTTATAGATACAATAAAAAGTAGTTTGGATCAAGGAAAAGTAGTGGGAGCAGTATTTTTAGACTTTAAAAAAGCCTTTGATACTGTGAATCATGAAATACTTATACATAAATTGAAACAAATTAACTTTTCTCAACAAGATTTAAACTGGTTTAAATCATACCTGGATTGTAGACAGCAATGTGTTAAAATTAGAAGTGTGAAGTCATCTGTTCAAAAATGCAAACTAGGTGTACCACAAGGTTCAATATTGGGCCCTTTGCTTTTTTGTCTGTATATAAATGATCTACCTGAAAGTTGCAAGGAGGTCGGTTGTCAAATGTATGCAGATGACACAAATTATTTATGTAACAGCAGAAACCTCTCATTTGGCTGCAGAAATGTTAAACAAACAACTGGTCAGTGTTTCCCAGTGGCTGCAGGATAACTGTTTAACTTTAAATTATAACAAAACAGTTTCTATGTGTTTTTCACTAAAGAACAAAGTGCTGGATGGATTTAAAATGAAAATTGACCAAAATGAAATCAAGGAAGTGAATGAATTTAAATATTTAGGTGTCATTGTAGACTCTAAACTTAAGTTTGATAGCCATATTAAGAAAATGTCTAAGACTATTAAGACAAATTTGAGCTGTTTTCGTTTGATAAGACCATGTATATCTATTAAAGCAGCTCAAATGTATATGCATACTATGATACTGTCACATATGACCTATTGTGCAATAATCTGGGGTCAGGCTTCTCAATCAGTTATTAAACCCGTAATGTCATTATATAAACAAACTTTAAAAGTGATGGATCAGAAACCAATGAAATGGCATCATTGTCAAATTGTTCAGAAGTATGATTTGTTAAGTTTTGATAATTTTTTAAAGTTCTCATTTTTAAAAACAGTATTTAAGTGTTTATATGGCCTTGCCCCAGATGTAATCTGTCAGTTGATAGAAAAATACAGCAGTGATGGGGTAAAGACTAGAGGGGTAGTAAGTGGGAATTGTAGCGTACGGAGATGCAGAACTGCAATGGGTCAATCATCCTTTTCAGTGAAAGGTGGACATCTATGGAACACCATGCCGGTGAACCTAAAATTGCAACCAGAACTTACGGTTTTCTGTACAAAGCTGAAACAATGGCTGAAATCTATACAGCGATGTGAACATTGAGGTTAATTATTTTTTTTTTTTGATTAGTTACGTTATTTTTATGAAGTTGATGTGTTTAGGTATGTCAATATGTCATTGTTGATTTGTTTGGGTATAACATGTGCACACATGTATACATGTGTGTATTTGTATTTGTTTTGTTTCTTGCGATGATTGTTTGTTTGTTTTTTTGTTTTGTTTTTTGGATGTTTTGATTTTATGTAAAAGCCTAACCAGGGACGCGGGCCGCAAACTAGCTTTATGCTATATGCCCTATGTACACAGCATCGGTTGTCTATGTGTAACAATGCTTAGTGTATTGTCCCTGTTAAATAAACAAACAAAAAAAACAAAAAAAAACGACTCAATTACGTAACGCGAGTAAATGTAATTCTTTACTTTCCACCTCTGCAGTTTGTGATTCAGTATTGCACAGTAAAACAAGAGAAGAACTGCCCATCGTTGTCCCGACTCTTATTTGTGTTGTTTTAACAATAACAAACACAAGAACGTTCTTAATTTAGACACATATGAGGGTCTATTTCAGAAGGCAGGCGCCTATGTAGGCAGTCGACAGTATGTTATGGAACAGACCTATAATCTGGTTGTTTGTTTATTTACAGTATGGCATGCAGCTTTACCAGAACTTCATCCAGCCCTATCAGAAGCAGAAGAGTTCTCCAATGGTAAGCTCCAGACACACACTGCCATGTATGTTTACAGCATTGAGAGGCTCCATGAAAACCATAAACACACGTTACAGCATTACAGAGTGGAAACCAGCACTGAAATACTGTCATTTTTGCTCAGCACATCCTTGACAGGTTTCATTTTTCATCAGAACTCACTTCTGAATAAAAAAAAAAAAAGACTTTAAAGGTTAAAAATTCAAGAATTGTTTTGTGGGTAAGTAAACATGAGTTTGTGTAGGGAACATATTGCTCTGTCTGTCTTTTAATATGCTAGACTTTTTCCCAGATATACAAACACACATGAATGATTAATGCATCTACACACCAATGCAGACACACAATAATTAATAAAATTTAATTTAATTTAATTTAAATTATTTTTTGCAGTTATGAGAATGGCATTTTTGCAATACTGTAATGAGAATTGACATTATTTTCAATGACAATTTAGCATATTTCCTCTCATGCTCTCAATAAATGAATTATAGACACTATTGTGGTATCTGTCAGGAGTTAGTAAGCAAAGTAGTGAACCTGATCCATCTTGTTTACTCCTTCACTTCCGTTCTTCACACATTGCGTCAGAACACAACTTCAAAATAGTAATCAACAATTCAATTCTTTAACTCAACTATCATTCAATTCATTAAACCCCCATTCCTGAAAACATGAAAAGTAGCACGCTTTAACAAGAACTTGTTTTCCAGATGTTTTGAGGCCGCAGCCACTTTTCTTTGTTTATCATGAAAATAATGTCCCAGTGCAAATCAGTTGTAGCTTAAAAAAAAAAAAACCTTCACATTCAAGCAAAATATCATTTCTTATTTCTTTTGATTTCGAGGCACAGTATGACATGGATGAGGTCTCATGAGATTCAGCTCTCCGTGTCTGTATTTACTTTCTTTCACTTTCTTACTCAAACACAAAGAAGCAGTTGATGCAGAATGAGGTGAAGCTTGTGTCTTTGTGGATAATCCTGTCATCCAGTGTTGTAAACCCTTGCAGCTTGTGTATTAGTGCGTTTGTGTGGACGGACAGGAACACATGACTGAGATTAACCCCCTGGGGTCGGCTATCGCGCCGGCGCGATAGGCAGACTTTTTTTCTTATCAGTGCAAAAGAGACTCAAAATACTCTGTTGATTTTAATCTTACATGTAAGTGTTATACATCAGTCGATCCTGTTTAGTGTATATTATTTTTCTGTATACTCACAATAAAAACAAAGTGTTGTGCTTTTTGTCAAATGAAGAAAAATAAACATGATGCGAGTTTTGCCTTCTCTCTGTCAGTGCAGTCCATTCTGAAACGCGTCCGAAAAATTAACTCTAACTCTGCAAATACTTGTCACACAGGCACGAGAGATTTTTCTTTATGAAGCTTGAATTCTCTTCTTTTCAATGAAGTAATTTATATAAAAAACAAATATTCTCAGTTTATGTAATCTGTATGAAAAGAGAGTGCTGTCAGAATTTTTTTCCCCAGCTCATTACACTTCATTACGCGTTAATCTGACACGCCCACGGAGAACGCGCGCTATTCAAACGCAAATGTAGAGGAAAGCCATGACAACGCCCACATCAGCCGTTCCACCGCGGCGGTAAAATGTGGGGTGTATTTGCTACCTTTTACCGCTAAGAGGCGCTACAATCATAGACTCTGAAAAGTGTTCGTTTATTCTCTCTAATGCGTAATCTGCTGCTCATTCAGAGCGATTGAAAGCTGGTAGCAGATGAATTCAACAAGTGAAACGTAGTTAAAATAATTCATTACCACAATACTGAAATTAGGCTGAAATACTGAAATGAAATTGAATAAATAATGAAAACATAAAACATTGCAATAAAAACATTTAGGCTACATCAATGAAGCTTTACAAAAGCATAAGACTTTAACTCTAACAGCGTACAAACGGTGGCTCAGTGATCAACGCATCAACACGAGCTTCAGGGAGCTTCAATCGACCCGAGATCGAATCTCAATGTGGCATACATGTTGTTAACCGATGTTGGCCAACAGCGTTTATATTTTACCTTCTTGATGCTTAAATAGCTAACTGTTTATAACTGTTTACTTATTTAAAGTCAAGAGTTTTGTTTAATTATCATTACAACATAAATTTGCTACATTCCAGTAGAACCGCAGCCGCTGCACAAAGGACACAAACTGATGAAGGAAGATTGTCAGCCGATTGCATCAGAAAATGAAAATGAAGAAGCTCGTCTTTAGTCTGCTAAATTATTGTGTAATGTAAAAGAACACTAAAATTACTTAAGTTTGAAACCAAGTTCGAACATTTCAAGGTTTAAATAAAGTGTTTTTTTTTATTTAAAACAGGGTTGCATCGGGTTTAGAGTTTATTTCTTTTGCGATGCAAAATAAGAAACACTAGGCTAATATTATTCTTGCGACATTTTAAATTTGTATTGCCAAATAAATGACATTAAACAATTAAAACAGTAGGCCTACAAAACGAAAATTGTCCAAAGCAACATAATTAAATTAAAACATGCGTTTTTCTTTGCCTCTCTCGCGCTGAATCTCTTTTTAACAAGTTTATTTAGTCTCCCTCGCTCTCCATATGAAAGAGGAACATTAACACCTAGGCCTATTGTCCTGCGCGCACAGCACTGAACTGTCCCCCAACCCCCCACAGGCTATCGGAGTCTGAGGCTGATTTAACACAAAGAGAAGTCGTAATTCACACTTAAATCGCTATTCTAGACAGTGTTGATAATGAAGGAATTAAATGATTTAAGTTACATGTAGCCTAGTGAATTTTCTGTCATAAAAGTTTATTACTAAATATTTCATTATTTCAATAATTGATGAAATAAAACTGGTTTGGGCCAGCTTTTTCCAAGCAAAACTAAATATAATCTGAAAAAACGCATGTTCATTTGTTGTCATGAACAAAATGTTCAACTTAATATTAAATTCTACAGGGATCTTTGGATCCTTTCAACCAGGCATGCAATTTGTGAATTAAGTTTTTATTATTTTTTTTATTATTCAAATAAATATCGAACCACGGTGCTTCGTGGTAATGCTGCTAAATTAAATAACATGTAGGCCTATAGAATAATTATGAACTTAAATGAAACAATATCGCAACATTTCGACAAATACATTATTTGATCTGTTTTTACATTTTAATTCAGGGCGATTTAGCCTGCTACATTTCATTAGAGCGAGATTTTCACCCTTGTCATTTTCTCATTGGGAAGCGCTTACATAGGCTACATGTTTGAGTAGATCCTCTGTACCTCTCGTTTTCATATGGATTACATAATCAGATAACATTTATTAGCCTGAATATTTAGACATTTAAAGGCATTAGACAGAGCCGATTTCTTATAGTGACTGAGCTGAAGTGGCTTTCGGTTCATTTTTGTGACGCGCAGTTCCCGGAGACAGAGACGACAGATAAACTTTTGTCGTTAGCAAAAGTTCGAATAAAACCCGATTTTAGAAAAATGCATAGGGCCACTCGGCGTGGTCTGCCAAAACACTTAATTATAAACTTCAATATTTCATTCAAAATAATCTCAAAACGCTTTGTGAAATTTTGAAAAGCCGTGCATGCATTAAGGCCACTTGAACTATGGACAACTGAAACGCTGGTTTTGATTTTATTGTTTATCGTTGTTTAAACGTGCTTGTTCTGTTGCATATCTCTATTTTATATTTGATATGGTCTATTGGTGAAGTAGCCTATAGCATTGATTACTGTGGAGGGAGGGGTGTGGGGATTCAAATAATTCAGCAGAAGCAGGGATGTTTAGACCAGAAGGAAATCCCCGTCCCCCTGGCAAATCACACTTTACTTAAAACCATGTTTTTAAAAACTCTAGGTTGTAGGGAATCAAAAAAATAATAATAATAGGCCTAATAAAATATATATATATATATATTGGCTATATATATAAAATTACTTTTTTTACAGAACTGCTTTTGAAATTACGATTGGCCTCATACGATTGGTACAGATGCAAAGTCGTTCTGTTGGATACTATTGTTCCTTAGTGTAAAATGGAAATGCATGGCAATTTTATTTTATAAATATAAGCAAAAAACTGTATGGTGTACCAGAGTTTTAGAGCTACACAAATCTCTCTGCATCAATAAATATAAAATTTACAATAGACCATGTTTGTTCGGGATTTGAACCCGTGTCATCTTGATGATCGAACCGTAAGTTCTACCACTCGGCTATGAATTTTCTCACTGAGAAATGCCCAAACGTTTGTTTGTCATGAGCGAGAAAACGTTTTGTCGTTAGCCTGTGAGTGTAGGCCTACTTTAGCCTACATGAATAAAAGTAGACCTTTTACAGTTTTAAAAGATGATATCTTATCTGTATGACCAACAATTACGCAGTAAGTTCTTTTAGCTGTTATGAGAAAAATAAATTCAAATGAACGCGCCGCCGCGTTTGTCAAACTCTAATTCAACATGCCAGAATAAAGCCAGATTTTAGAATAATGCATAGCCACTCGGCGTGGTGTGCCAAAATACCCTAATTATAAACTTCAATATTTCATTCAAAACCATCTCAAAACGCTTTGTGACATTTTAAAAAGCCGTGAATGGCCACTAAGGCCACTGGAACCCGGATCGTAACTGCAACGCGCTGCATGTCTCAATACAGGAGCAGAAGCGCTGGTTCAGATTGTATTGTTTGTTGTTTAAACGTGCATGTTGCATATTTAAAAATATTTGTTTAAAAATAAATGTTTGTTGTAGGCTTATTTGCAAATTACCATAACTTGTAGAATTTCATCCTTACTGTTAATTGACATTAGCCCCACTTACGTTTTGATAAATGTCCCTTTGCGCCACCTGGCGGTCATTTCGCGAACGACTTTGAAATGCGACTGGTTTATTTTTATTGTATTGGTCTACTTTAAAAAATAATACTTTATAAGACATTTATGGAAAAAGACTATTTTCTTTTCAAGATTCTGTAGAATGGCCCATATAGCATTTGACTAGAATTTGTTTCCAGGTATGACTAAAAATGTGCTTTTGGCTTTCATTTATATTTTGATTGTTTGTATATATATATATATATATATATATATATATATATATATATATATATATATATATGTGTGTGTGTGTGTGTGTATATATATATATATATATATATATATATATTTAGGCTATATATATACAAGAAAGAATGCAATGACAATATATATATATATATATATATATTGTCCTTGCATTATTTCTTGTGTGACACCCCTGAATGAAAGGCTCATTATTATGTAGGGTCACTGTCTGAGAACCACTTAATATTCATGATAGGGGTTGGGCCGTTCCGCCCATCTGCATATTGCCTTGGCAAACAAAAAAATGTTTTTCACAATTTAAAACAATCTATTGGTTTATGTGAATGATTAGGAAGGATGATTTTCAGATCATTTTGAAGCCAGAACTCGAAGCGTCAACATCCATTTGTCAAAAGTCTTGTGGACACATATTTAGTATTTGTTTTGTGGTCTTATTTCAGCAGCTTTCATTTTAATTTTTTTCAATAACCACGCATAAACAATATTCTCTTAAAAATACAAACAATGTACATACAAGTTGCTCACAGATTATGGTAGCCCTGTTTGTGCTATATAGAGTGAATTTACACCTTTGCCATTAACATGTTTATAAATAACTGAAAAAAGCACAAATGTAAGGGCATCACAGAACATCCAAATGGCCCCAAAAACACCTCAGACCCCAGAGGGTTAAGGACCTTTCAGAAGTCATAATCACTGCTTCTCTCACTATAGGGATCACTGTGAAAAGGAAATGCTTCTTTTGTTAGATAAGTGAGTGTGCTCTTGAAAACCAGCACAGCCGTAAGCCCCGACAACTCAAAATCCTTAAAAGGCGTCTGAACAAAGTAACCAGTGTTCATGTATAAGAATAACAAAATTCCTCTCCAACTAACATCCTCCTGCTCCATCAGAGAGAGAGCAAATCAAATCTGGCTCTGAATTTGTAGATGATCTCAGGCGAATATTTGTAGTTTCTGAGAATTCGTAGATGATCTAATGACATTATCTTCTGTAGAGCTGCTTTACAGCTGAAATTGAATTTGTTTTATAATTGATTAATTTTACAACATTAAAGTTGCCATGAAGTTGCGATAGTCTCTTCTTTCTTATTGTGACGTATATCTGAGTGAAACGGCCTCTAAAACAAGAAGAAAATGTGGGACGGGACTTGATTTTATCCATGGGGAATTGATTGGATGGTTGTGGTTAGATCTCTTGTGATTGACAGGTTGGTTGCTCCGCCCTCGCGCCGGTAAACACGTCATCAGAGAAGAGAAGAGATATCGCTGCAAGAGTGAGGGCAAATTATTTCGATTAAAGATTACAATGGCACATGATTTTTAAAATAAATAATGATGTGCACTGATAAATAATCTATAATAAATACTGCAAAATTCCATGAAATAATAAGAATTGTCCATTTTGGTTTCATTATGACACTGTTTATTACTATGGATCTGCTTTGAAACAGTCTATATTGTATAAAGTGCTATTTAAATCAATGTGACTTTTCTCGACTGAAGACTGATCTATAACTAGATTAATGTTTTGTTTTAATGATCAGAATCCATGTGTTTTTAGAGACTGCAAACCATTACACCGTGAACCTCACTAGAGAGTACAGATGTGAAAAATCATAATTAAAACAGGAAATATACGCTTATTCATGCGCAAATATTTGATCTTAAACTAGATGTCATGCTTGTTGTGACGTCCGGGGTTGGGAAAAATTCAGAAAGTCTGAATTTTGGGGGGTGAACTGCGACCTGTTTTTGTTTCCGTGTTATTCAGTATTGTATGTTTTTGTGTGTGTTTTTAGAGGAGCATCTCTGAGAACTCGCTGGTGGCCATGGACTTCTCAGGACACAAGAGTCGGGTGATAGAGAACCCGTCAGAGGCGCTGTCAGTGGCTGTGGAAGAGGGCCTGTCGTGGAGGGTAACGTCCTCACACACACACACACAATGCACACTAGATACTTGCGTCTGTGTAAAGTAGAGAAAACAGCATTGCAGTTTCTCAGTGCCCTTTATTTTGCTGCAGTGTATAGTATATATAATGAGCTATAGCACTTTGACACTAAGGTCCCATTAGTTAACTAACAATGAGCTGTTAGTTCATGTTAGCTCAGGTACATTTAAATAATATTACCAGATGCAACTTTTTAATAATGAATTAGTAAATGTTGAAATTAAAGTCCCCATGAATTCAAAATTGACCATACTTACTTTGTTTGCCTAAATTGATCGTTTTGTGGTGAACAATTCATCCATGTAAGTCAATCCACACAAAACAATTTTTTGGCTTCGTAATCTTTAATCAAAATCTGAAATTTCCCCTCCCCTCTGCATTGGAGGACCTTCCCTGATGACGTAGGTTTGACGGTTTGGGTGTCTGCTTAACATCCGTAACCACGCCCCTCCAACTGACAGTAGACAGGCTGAATGAAAACACCTACTTTTCTAGATCCAATCAGGTGCTAGTTGGGAAAAAAGCCACGCCCACTATTTTGCCTCATTTAGTATTCCGTTTCTCTCGGAAATACGTCACAACACTGGAGAAAAGTCGTTTGCAACTTCCGGTTCACGGGGACTTTAATAATATTTATACATGTGTTTTTCATCATTACTAATGCAGAAAA
Source organism: Rhinichthys klamathensis goyatoka (assembly GCF_029890125.1). Lineage (NCBI taxonomy): Eukaryota > Metazoa > Chordata > Actinopteri > Cypriniformes > Leuciscidae > Rhinichthys > Rhinichthys klamathensis. The sequence continues at coordinate 355,765 of NW_026606935.1, forward strand.
CTTATTTTAACAAATGGAAGCTAATTTTAAAGGGATAGTTCACCCACAAATGTGAATCCTGTCATCACTTACTCACCCACAAGTTGTTCTAAATCTATACGAGTTTCCTCCTTCTGTTGAACACAGAAGAAGATATTTTAAAGAATGTTGGTAATCAAACTGTTGACAGTAGCCATTGACTTCCATAGTAGAACAAAAATACTACAGCCCCGTTTCCCCCGAAATTACCCGAAACAATTTGTCTCAGGACAAAAACTTTTGTTCCCCCTGACTAGACCCCGAAGCCACCGCCATTTGCGCCACTTAGAATTTCAGCCGCCGCCAGCCAATAATTTCGTAAGCCAAATTGAGCCGCCATCTGATAAAGTTTGGCTGAGCCGGCTAGAGTTATTTGCATCAAATAATAATTCTATCACATAGAGACATACACACACGAAATATCTATTTTCCCACTGGATTCATAACAGCACAGTCTTGTGCTCGTTGCTACGATACACAGACTCACAGTGAATTGACGACCAATTAAAATTGCTCGTTTACCGCACAGAAGAAGCGATGCATTTTTTTCTCGCACTGAGGTGAAATGGCGGAAAGAAGCAAGCAAGGTGATTTTGATCTCACTTCTCACATACTTTCCTTATTCCTACTTGCTTTTTTTTTTAACTTAGCCCTACCCAGACTTTTGTTAAATCTTCAGGGCACGGTTGCACAAACACCTGAATCAAAGATTGATGTTATGAACCAAATATTCTGGAACGGAGAGATTTATAGCACTGAACGTGATATTACTGCAGGAACAAACCACCGTTTCCACATTGCTAATTCACGACGCATGCTTCAGTGTACATTGAAGTGAAATGTGCAAAACTTTGCCCAAAATAATACTGATAACAGTGTGTGTTTACATTAAGGCGAGACACGGCAGGCAAAAACATCGGGGGGTTTTTACTGGTCAATTTTGAGATTTTTGGATATTTGTCTTCAATAACATGTCTTCTTTCAGACTTGTGGTGAAAAAAAAAGTCCGAAATACACATTTAGGTCTTTATTTTACTACACTTCGTCTGTTTGCGTCTGTAGATTTCTCATAAATTCAACAAAAGTTTGCGTTCTTAATCAACATACTTCTCTGTGATCTCTGCCGTCACCCTCTCATCACATGCACCGTTAGGAAGCTCTCTCTCTTCTGTACAATCCTGTTGGATCCAAATATGGTCATTTCCTTTTTATCAGCAACCAATCGTGAAAGTAAAAAGACTGAATGCGCGATCTCATTGGCTGATGATAAATCTTTAAAGCCCGTTTTCTCAAAATGACCTTTCTCTCATACCCCAAGTCCGAAATCTCCACTTCAGTAGTACCTAGTTATATTATGAAGACATTTACAGAGGGATTTGTAAATATATATTATTCCTAGCCTGATACATATATAACATTTTATTCCAAAAAACATTGCTTGGAAATATTGAGATCTAGTAAATCAGTATAACATAGACATCTGTAGACATGAAGTGGCAGCTTCAGCCATTTGCAGCTATGAAAAGTTTGGCGGCTGCAGCCGCCATTTAGGTTTTGGCTGAGCCGGCTAGCCAGCCAATAACTTCATCAGCCAGCCATTATTCTCAAAACAAATGGCTTCGGGCTCTACCCCAGACCTGTTGCTGTCTGCGTTTCCACCGCGGTCTAAAGTATCGTGAAGATTAGGCAAATAGTCCGGTGGCGTAGGACTGCGCGTTACTTTATAGTTTCCGCTGGATTTCATCCTCTGAATTTAAGCTAAATAAAGCCCGAACCTCGTCGTCGATCCATCGGTCATATTTTTAAAACTCCATTGTTGATTCGAATAGCAAACAACTGTTACTGCACGCACCGCAACAGATTAAAAAAAAAATGGTGGTTGAAATTAAATGTGGCATGAACTCAACCAATCAGCATGTCCAGCGCCCAAGTCCCACCCCTGAAAGTTCCTGAGCTTTGAAAAAGTACTACCTCGCAAGCAGGGACTTTCTGAGGGGGGAATATACCCGTAACTTCATTTAGACCCTGATTCCTGCGGTGGAAACACACGGAGTACCAGCCCAAAGTCCCTAGTTCCTGGGGAAGGTTCCTGAGGTGGAAACACGGCTTATGGAAGTCAGTGGGGTCCATCAACTGTTTGGTTACCCATATTCTTCAAAATATCTTCATTTGTGTTCAGCAGAAGAAAGAAACTCATACAGGTCTGGAATAACTTGAGGGGGAGTAAATGATGACAGAATTTACATTTTTGGGTGAACTATCCCTTTAAAGTGTTACCAATTTTTTGGGGGAAAAGAAGAAGATAAGGATTATGGAGCTAGTCATGAAAATGTAAGGTATTTAAAAAAATGAATGTACAGGAATAACAGGGTGCCACTCACAGGCAACAATGTATGGAGGACCAAACCTGTATAAATAAATAAATGTATAAATAAATAAATGTAGACATAAATAAATGTAGACATAAATCCATATATACATAAATAAATGTGAAAATAAATAAAAGTGGAAATAAATAAATGCATAAATGCATAAATGAAAAAATAAATAAATGTGGAAAAAATACATAATTATACATAAATAAAAGTATAAATAGTCGTTTTTTTACATTTATTCGCATATTTATTTGTTTATTTATTCATTTATTTATTTCATTTATTCATTTTTAATTTCTGCAGGTTTGGTCCTCCATAACAATGAGTGTGTGTTTACATGCACTTTCTTAAAGCGAGAATGCTTAATAAGCCCACAATGTGTGTGGTCATGTAAACGTGTTAAACAGTTTTCCTTTATCGGCGTAAAGTAATAGATTTAGAGCTAGATATTTGTCCAATACCCCGATTTTGACCGGCATGTAAACACCTTAACCTGCGTTCTGTCAGCTTATTGAAGTGCGCATGTGAGTTATGTAAAAGGAAAGTGTCCTTATACTGCAGATTTAAGCACATTCAGCGAGTGTTTTGCAGTAGGGGAGGAGAAATATACATCGCAAACTCGTTGTGCAGCCAAAGGACAAGTGGTACAGTTGTAAAACTTCAAATATGAGAGGAGAATGAGTCTGTGCAAATGAAAGTGAAATACTTGAAATGCTTTATTTAGCATCACAACTCACATACGACATATAGAATACTCTGAATGAAATGCGTGGATGCTTACATTTGGAAGTTACCACCGGGGAATAACCTGTTTTTTAATAGTCTTGTAAATGCAGTTTTCTTGCCAGGTAATTTAATTGCATGTAAACCAGCAAATCGGGTTATTTAAAAAAAATGACTTTTGTTAGTTATCTGCGTATTGGTGTGCAGGTAATGCACATGCTCAATGTATCATACTGTTTGAAACATTTGGTGTGAGATAATGCCTACGGTTTCACTTACAATTTACAGTATAAAAACATGGGCAGTATAGAGTGTATACTAGTATGCAGTATTCTGTATGTTCGCTGTGCTTTGTAATGCAGTGTGTAACACGTGTTTAATCTACAGTGTGTGTTCTCTTGTTCTTCTCCAGAGGAAAAGCTGCCACAGACTGAGCTCTCATGGTAGTCCATCCGCCTCTCAGAGCTCCATGTCCAACATAGGTCAGCATAGACACGTCAACAAAATATAGTACAAAAAATAATTTAAAAAAGTGATGTTCCTCCCTCTTTCTGACATAATGATGTCATTTCCTTCTCTAGCCATCCATGTGGCTCAGCCGTGGTTTCACAGCAAACTGTCCCGGGACGAGGCTCAAAAATTAATCACTCAGCAGGGCCTCATCGATGGGTATGTTCATTTAAATCTACCTAAATGCTGTTTTACCTAAAAGATGAAGGAAATTATGAGCTTTTGATGAACATGAATGAAAGCTTCTGCATTTGTAAATATCTGTCTTCCCAGGGTGTTTCTGGTAAGGGACAGCCAAAGTAACCCGAGGACATTTGTTCTGTCACTGTGCCATACGCAGAAAATCAAACACTTTCAGATTGTACCGGTAAGTCAAGTAAGGAATAATTGACGACGGGCCATTGAATTATTAGAAAAATAATGCACACCCGAGGTGGTAATGCATGTATGAGAAAATGTCATTTTTCAGCTTATACTACGGTTACCACACCTCAAAACATTGTTCAAATTATGTATTTCAAGACATTTGTCAGGTTTTTGTCCTTAAAACTCTCTCGTGTATTGGACTGATTTCTTACGCATTTAAAGCTGCTGTCCGTAGCTTTTTTTGGGTTAAAAATTATCCAAAATACATATTTGATCAAATACATAACCAGCCAGTTTTCAAAACTATCTGCTTGCCGTAGCTCGATGCAAAACGGTAAGCTTGTAATAATGTTTTTAATTTTAGTGGTACTGGTGGATTTCCGCGGGAGATTCGAGCATGTCTTTGCGTCATTACGTCACATCTGTACACATAAAGAAGGAGTCTCGGCTAGAATAAGCTATATTGCGTGTGAGGATGTTGGAGGTGGAGATTTATAGCCTTTTCTCACAGCACTTGATATAATTAAACTTATCAATTTGATGGCGGATCCAGAAAGGTTCAAACGACGATCATCATCAGTGACAACTAGAGACTCACCCGCTGTAACATGCAAAAGACTTCGTTCGGACTTCGGAGTGGCTACAGAAAAAAAGAGACTGCAACCGGACCCATGCGAAAACAAGGATAATATCGGAAGGACATTACATGATGTAGTCAGGGGCGTCATGCAAGCCAAAATTCTGGGGGGGCACAATTTGAGACGTTGCAATTGTTTTCTGACAGGTGATATGGATCATGTTAGGAGGGGTCAGGGGGTTTCTCCCCCTGAAATTTTTTAAATTCTGGCTGCGAAACATACCATTTCAATGCAGTTTGGGAGGGACAGAAATACCTTAACGGAGCTAGCAGCAACACTCCTCTATCTGATTCTGAGGACTAAGTTAAAGTATCTATTTTGTAAGTTTATGTAAAGACAGGTTGATGAAAGAACTGTAAGCTCAAATTCAAAAGCTTTTGAAGTCTACTTCATTAAAGCATGTTTACACACACACTTACTGTACACTTAGGCCTACTACACATGATTTTAAAAACAGCACCATTGCAGTTTTTATGTTATGATTTTAAATTGGTATGTGACCTAAGAACGATCTTACATTAAAGGTAGCCTACATAAAGGTGCTGAGGTCTGACTTTGTGGTGCTCTGAAATTAAGTTATTTTAATATTAATATGTGATGAAGGACTTTGAAAGAAGTTTGACAGATTTCAGTGCTGAATAAGGTTAACACCACCCCGTTTATTTGAAAATGGTTAATATTTGACAGAAATGTAAAAAAGTAATCAAATCAAATGCAATATGTATAGCGATCTGTATAACAACTATGCTGTAGGGATTTGGGGGGTAGTCCTACTATGATATTAGACTAAAAGATAATGAATTTCAAACCTGAACCAAACATATTTTTTAATTCAAAGATCAAAGTCTGTCATTAGTCTTTAGTCTGCTCTCTACTCTAGTGCTGTAGTAACAGACACCCGGGAGAAAGGAATGTGATTTAGAAAGCGCTATAAACTCCAGCAAGATAAAGTAATTTTATGCAAACTATAGACCTTTATCTACAAATATAGTATAAAGGGAACATTGATCTTGAAGAGAGAGTCGTCGTGTTACTGTCGTAACCGAACGCGACGCGCTGTTTGAATCCTGAATGGAGAATGACTGAGGAGAGATGAGTTTCCATTAACTTTAACTTAACGACTTAAATATACATTTTTACCTCACATTATGCTATTGAATGACTTTAGAAGTCTTGGAATATAGTGTGAAAACTTTATGGTGCTTTACAATGTTTTGTATGCCTTTAGTGGGGCTTAACAATAACACATACAATATCGGACCGAGAAGCTGCAGCCGTGGCGGGATGATTTTAGGTGTGGCGGCCCGCCACGGCAGAATGAATGTAGCGGAAACACTGGTCTGCCAAAAAAAAAAACCCATTAAAATCATGAACTCAAATGTCATTGTGAAAAAAAAAAGTGTTACTGTTGTAACAGTCTGTAGGCTAAATCAGACCTTTCAGGCTATAGCCTAACGCTAATAAGCCTTATGGCAAAATTATTATTACAACTAAATTGTCGGTCATTAAATAGGACAACTAAATCATTTTGTAGATGATTTGCTTTGTGTAGGCCTAACCCGACATCAGACATTATAAGGCCCGAACGAAGTTTTTTTTTGCACACAGTGACGCGACCAATCAATCACTCCTTTAATGCTGCGTTCACACCAGACGCGAATAGCGCGTCAAATTCGCGCCTACCGCGTCTAGTTATAGCCTACGCGTGAACACTTTGAATCCATTCGCGCGTCAAGAGCAAATGACGCGCGTAAAAAAAAACACAAGTTTAGACTGGCTGGCTGCCTGCACATTCACTGTCCTCGCGGCTGCTGCAATTGGAAGGGGCTGGCTGCAGGACGACTCAACTTCCACGGACAGTTTTTAATATGATATATCAAGATTTTGCTTTAGTATAATTTTCGGGACAATTAAGGTCAGTTTCGGGATTCGGGACAACAGCTTAGATTTCGGGACTGTCCCGAATTTTTCGGGACTTCTGGTCACCCTAGGGAGGAAAAATCTGAGGGGGCACGTGCCCCCTCACTTTGAATGGGCATGACGCCACTGGATGTAGTCACGCAATGCTTGCTGACGTTGTTAACATTAACAATTAGAGAACATAGTATAGCTACTTTGCACGGTTTTGCGTGAAATGATAACTTATAAGCAATTGTTAGATTTAATCAGCGCGATTTACTGCAATGTCAGAACCAGAACAAAAGTGAATGTTTCTTACTAGTTCAGATGACATTTCCCGGTGAAAATTCTTATGTTGGTCATACTTCCAAAAAGAATAATCTGTGATTCTGAATGACAATATCCACACCAGCGCGGTGACTGACAGCTGCACACTCTCCTCAAACACTGTGTTCATCCGCGCTGTGCCGTGTCGAGGGTGTTGAACTACAACCCACGTAAAGTTGATAATTCCGCGAATGACTGCAATTGCAGATTTCGAACAGAGATGGCGACAAAGAGGAAAAATGCCGGACTGCAGCTTTAATTTCAAGCCTCCGTTGCTAATTCCAAAACTTCATTTTATAGCTAGTAATGGAGGTTTGAGCCATTGATACAATAATAACTGCATTAATAACTGCATTAGAGAGAGAGAGAGAGAGAGATTACACGTGTGTGAATTACCCGAGTCTCTCAACAGTGTTGGGCCGCATCTCTACTAATAGCGAAACTGTAAGTTTAACTGCTTCAAGATCAGCGCCGTTATTACCTTTCTAGAGAGAAATGTCATTGTTGTCAAAGTTTTTTTTAACTATTTTACTGATAAAATGGTAACTTTACAATACGGGTGCACTAATAAGCATTAATTCATGCTTAACTAATGCACAGATAATACTGAATTAATGTGTAACTAATGATTATCTAAGCTATACATTAATGATTACCACATTAGGAACTAATTAAGAGTCTATATGGTTAATGTATTAATTGTTATTAATTAAATATGTTATTGTGAATTAATTCCCTAATAACTCATTTTTTTAACTATTAGTGTTAATTAATATGTTAATTACCAGAATGAGCCAAAGCCTTGTATTTCAACTTCCAGATAATACAGCTCCACTAATATGCATTAATACATGATTAATTACTTCATTGTTAGTGCAAATTCATGTGTAAATTACTACAATTACTAAATGACTAGTTAATAATGATGTGCCTCAACAAGTAAAGTCATAACATAATGATACCTTTGCAAATCATTAGCTAATGATTAATTAAAGCAGACAACTGGAAGTTGAAGTGCATAGCTTTGACTAATTGTGGTAATTAACACATTAATTTACACTATTGGTTAATAAAATAGGTTATTAAGGAATTAATACACAATGACACATTGAATTAATAGCAATTCATGTATTACTTAATATAGACTCTTTGTTAGTTGCTGATGCAGTAATAATTAATTAATTAATGGTTTAGTTCTTCATGAATCATACATTAACTCATGATTATCTATGCATTAGTTAAACATGAATTAATGCATATTAGTGCACCCGTATTGTAAAGTGTTACCGATAAAATTGTCAGAGCAGCGATGAAAAAACGTTTCTGTGCGAGTGTCTATCTATCTATCTATCTATCTATCTATCTATCTATCTATCTATCTATCTATCTATCTATCTATCTATCTATCTATCTATCTATCTATCTATCTATCTATCTATCTATCTATCTATCTATCTAATATAGAAAATATATATTACAGTATAAAGTCAAGAGATTTCAACAAAATGTAACATTGTTGTGTGCTTTTAACAAGGCAAAATCACCATATTAAGAGGGTCATACACAGACAGACAAATATAACAGCTCTGGCCAAAAATATGATATTTGTACATATAATGCTGTAAAATATGTGTGTGGATGTAACACTCTAAATGTGTTTGTGACTGTCAGGTTGAAGAAAACAGCGAGCTCTTCTACAGTCTGGACGACGGACACACACGCTTCACTGACCTTCTGCAACTAGTTGAGTTTTACCAGCTGAACAGAGGCGTTCTCCCCTGTAAGCTCAAACATCACTGTGCCCGCATCACCCTCTGAGGTTTTCTGGACATCAGTTTGTGCCTTCGACAGGAAACACACACCGACTTTGTCCTGTATAGTTTCACTGTCCACCCTCTGATGAGCATTAGGGTCTGAACTCTGTGTGTTTGATATGGATGAGTATTACTAAAGGACTTTTGAGGACCCTAATATTCACCAAGGGATGATCATCTGTGGTGCGGCAATGTATAACGTACTATATCCTGATACAAACACTCTCAGTGTGGATGAGACCACCTTATTAAGCTATCAATCAAAGCTAATGTTTAATGGCAGACCGTCTGGTGTGAACAAACTAAAGTCGGGTGCACATTGCTACGATTTTTTCTTGGGTAAAACATTTCTTTCAGCATGAATAAGGTACAAATTACAACCCCTTATTTTTTTTACGACAATTTATTATTATTGTTGTATTTATGTAACGTTTAATGTAATAGTTAATGCATTAAGTTACATTTAATAACAATGAGCAATGCATTTGTTGCAGTATTTATTAATCTTTGTCAGTTAATAAAATACAGTGGTTCATTGTTAGCTCAGGTCTATTAGATAATATTAAAGGGGCTATATGTAGAATTCAGAAACCCTTGTTATTAGCGACACCGGTGGCCGTTAAGTGAACTGCAGCCAGCAACGAGTATTTTTATTTAATTACATTAAATGTTACATTGAAATATAATAATAATAATAATAAATCATCATATTAAAATAGATTAAAAAAAATAAAAAAAATATTAAATATATATTTTTAAAAAGTTACATGAATGGGAAAAGGCCCTATACTTTCAGCAGAAGACCAAATCGATTTCTGAAAGTGTCTAAAATGTTAAAAAGTCCAGAATAGGCCGTGAGACAGAGGGTTGATTGGTACCATTTTGAGGGATTAAACCGCATAGTGATTTTTGTGTAGGTATATGACCCTGTATTTGAAAAATGTGTGATAGCATTAGATTCAAGGTAGTTTTTGGTTACGGAGGACGATTTTCAAACATATGTCAAGAAAAAGGATAAATGAATTTATCTTTAAATAAATTTAAAATGTTATAAAAAATGTATACATTTTTATAATAAAAAAAATTATACATTTAAAAAAAAAAAATTACAATTATAAAAGGATACATTTTTCTCTCTTGTTGTCACTGAACACCTTACCTTGAGGTAGGATGATATAAGTGTTGATTTCTAATGAAAGCTACCATGGATCGGATGCCATCACACATTTTCCAACACTAGAGATGTGTACCTTCATGAAAATCAAAAAGAAATTTAATCCCTCAAAATGGTACCGGTAGCCCAAATTTGGGGTCCCGTCTCATGGCCTAGAAAGGTCTAAAACCCTTAAAGCTTTTTGTTAGCATCCATTTGGGAAACATTAGAACAATTAATAAGTGAAACCATAATGATCTAAAACACCCCAGTCAATGCTGTTGATGTTTGCTGCAGGACAGAAAACGCCGTGCCGTCTGCACTCGGCGTAAAAGATGTGGTATAGCCATACTCTGAACACTTAATAAGCTCAAACTGTTGCTGTTTCCAGGGGTTCCTTCTTATCCTTTAATCATGCGTCAGAAAAATTCAGGTATTTTATAATTGACGTGTTTGTTGGGAGAAATGTCCTGATCTGTACCCGCCACCAGCGACCCGTCACGAACGAACATACGAACACTTGACATTATCCTCTCCTGTGGAACGCATCACTTCCTCCCGACGACGGCAAACGAGCTTTACTCTGAAGAGCTGCACGCATAGACGAGTGGGTGAGAGAAATCATGTCACGGCAGATCAAACAATTGATGTACATTTGAAATTGATTTTTAGAGACACATGGCAGAATTCAGGTAATCGGTGTTACACACACGAACTGGAACATTTGTTATAGTAAAACGATCAAAAAGTGATCTTTTTCCAGGAGATGCACAACATTCATTTTTTATGAAAACAAACCTGACAACACAGATCTGGCAGAGCTCGTGTAAAAACGGATCTGTTTTAAATAGCCAATATAATTGTAGACTAAAGCATTTCTAGAATAAATAATTAAGTAAGTCAAACAAATAAGCTGTTTGTCCAAATAACTGTCATGGGCTGCAATCTCTGTTGTAGAAATGAACAATTGGTGTGTTTTCTGCGTCCTCTGATTTTTTTGTGTATGTTTCTTGTAGAATGACTTGTTAAACGAACACAATATTATACATTGTTTTACAGCTGTCTATTAAAAGAAATAAATCTGATGGCCAAGGTCATAATTGCACTGTAGTTGGGACACTGGTAACTTTCTGATGTTGAAGCTTATCCAGTATATGATAAGATTTCTCTGACTGTTAGTTTTGTTTTATTGCTATTGTTATTATTTTTTTGATATTTAGATCTGTTATTGCTGTCATATCCATCTACTTCTGATCAGACTTTTTTTCTACAGCTGTGTGTATGTGAATTGTTTTTTACACCCTTATTTCATGGTAACTGTACAGTTAAATCTCACAAAACCTCAAGGACTGGGTCATATTTCATGTGAAATTTGAATAAAAAAAAAAATAGAGGGAATCAATTCTAATTTACATAAATAATTATTTTAGGATGATTACTTCACTGTTACCATACTTTTCAATTTAAATTATTTTCTGCATTACATTATTATTTTTATGACAATTATTTTCCCCAGGAATTCTCAATACTATAATGCAGAAAATTATTTGATATTCAAATTGTAAAGTATGGTAATGGTAATCATCGTAAAATAAACTATTTATGCAAAACATGTATTTTTTTCTTTTCTATTTTTTGATTCTTGAAGTGAAATTTGACCTGGACATGCTTGTGTTTCTGATTGAATCACAGTATTAAAGCATCAAACTCATAGTCATATAGCTACAGTCATATTTCCAGCATATGCCAGTCAGATCAAATGTTTTCTCCTCACTAACCGTGTGTCTGTTCATTTAGAGTAGATTCACTATTCAATGTTTGTTCCTCATTATTTTCAGTGCGACACTGAACCATGTTGTTTAAATATGAAACACATTTTTGTACTTTTATTTCCTGATGTTTAATGACACTGACAGCAAATAAACTTGAAAAACCTTGTTCCATCCCAAAATGATCTCGTCTTATTTTGCATAGGCCTATTGGTACTTTTCCATACTTTTCTACACAACCATGGGCTCTCAAATATGTTATAATCATCTGTAGGATGTGATAAAGCTCCCAATAAACATATACATAGACTAACAGACATAATTATTTTTGTGGGTTTTAATAATTAGGTCAAATGTTTTAGACCTGCGGTTTCTGAATAAGCAAATGAGCCATGAAGGACCACAGCTGGTCTACTGATGATTGGATGAACTGATCAAACCCCTCTCAGGCTTTTTGTACACTATTGAGTAGGTGAAAGGATGGTCCCTTGTTGTGTGACACCAGTAGTCAAACATGGAGGAGAAAGTACGATTCTTCGGGGATCTTTCGCTGCATCCAGAGTCTGTGATTTGCACAAAGCGAGTGGCACCCTGAAGCAAAAACACCACAGCTTCCTCACAGCGTGATGTTGTGTCCTCAGGTATACACCTATTGGGTCAAGGTTTCATCCTACAGCAAGAAACAGACCCGAAACAAACCTCCAGGCTGTGCCAGAACTACTGGACTTCAAATGATGGATGGCCAGCTCGGTGTCAGACTGAACCCAACTGAGCTGGTCTGGGATGAACTGGGCAGAAGGGTGAAAGCAAAGCAACATGTGTGGAAACTCCTGCAGCCGAGTTGGGAAGAGCTTTCACTGCATAGTAAGAATGCCACACGTTTGCTTGGTTACACATTAGCAGTTAAATGATTGTTAGGCTGCATAAATTAGGTCAACCAGAACACTTCCTATAACACCCGATGTACTTGTTACATCATAAGAAGAATGGCATCTACACTAATATTAGTCTGTCTCACACTTAAAGGCACAATATGTAGTTTTTTTTCGCCACAAGAGGGCGCAGTTTCCAACAATAACAAAGGCGTAGGTTGATGACGCAGTGATGAGCTGAATGATGGGACTTGCTGTCAAGCTGATGGATCTAATAATGTTTATAGATGAGTGCAAACATTCATGTTCTTTAACATCACAGTGGTATGAAGCAGGTCGCGATTGCTAAAGAGACAGATATCACACGCGAGTCCCACGGATATAAATGAATAAGGACATTTAATTCTACCGAACTACCCACAAGTGCTGGATTACTCACACAGGTCAGTTTATTAGACGAATGAAACTTGTGAGGTAACGCAGCGCTGCTTCACTTGGTCTAACGTTACACTATCACACTAAACGGCATTTAAATGTGTGTTGAAAGTTATAATGTTATACTACGAGTTAGTTCGTTTGCTATACGAAACTAGCAGTAAGCTAGATCAACATTAGAATAATATACTGACCATATTCTAACATTTCATCATGTTGAGCTAACGTTATATAACATTGATTTGTTTTATGTACATTTGCTCACCTGTCTAATAAAGCTGTCAAGTCGTGACTCGTGAAGCTCTGTCAACTCCAAGTTAGTCACGGACGCTAGCTCTCGGCATCTCTGGCGTGATCAATTCATCTTCAAGCAAAAGAAACTGGATGAATATTAAAACGCTCCCAATCCTGATCTGAACTCTGACTTGAGATACAGCCTGAATCATAATCACACCATGTTCATTTGTTGGCCAGAGGAGAACTGCACGACTGAGTCTGGTTTCTCCTAAGGTTTTTTGGTAACGGTTCCTTTTACAGCAGTACTAACGTGTACTTACCTAGAAAGGACTGGCTAATATAAGATAAGTACATAGGTTAGGGGTAGGTTCAGGGTTAGTAGTACCTAGTTATTACCCAGTAATTGTAATTACTATAATAAGTACATAGTATGTACATGGGTAACAGGACTGTAAAAGGAAGCGTTACCGTTTTTTTCCCCTCCATTCTTTCACTTGATGGAGTTTGGGATCCTTGCCAATGTTGCCTCTGGCTTGCTTAGTTGGGGACATTTAATATTCAACAATATTATATTGATCTGCCTGTACTGACGCTGTCGCATGAGAACTGAACTGAGCTGGATGACGACATCACAGTTTTCCGCAGAACTGCTTTATAGATGAAATGAACTGATTTTATAATCGATGATCTTTACAACGGCACTGAATCAACACTGAACTGACTTCAGCTGAACAAAGGCTGAAATCACCGTAAAGCTGCTTTAAAAACAATCTGTATTGTATTAAGCGCTATAAATAAAGGTGACCTGACTTTAAAAAAAATGAGATACTGTAGGCCTACATTTTGTTAACCATATTAATTACATGATTTCATTTTCATCTCTATTTGTTTATTGGTTCTATGCTCTAATTTCAAAATACATTAAGATATCAAACTGCATAAATCTCAATAAAAACGGGAAAATCTAGCTGTCTCTCTGCCTAGCAAATCCCTAAAGGGCATAACTGGTTATAGTCATATATACTGTGTATATGTAACCCCTCCACCCGGGTCCTTCTCACCCCGCTCTGAGCGGGTCTATCTGTCGCTAGAGAGCGTTTTGAGATCAGATGAGTGAGGTTTACTCGCACAGCAACTACTAGCTGGGCTCCGTTACATATATATATATATATATATATATATATATATATATATATACAGCGGGGGAAATAAGTATTGAACACGTCACTATTTTTCTCAGTAAATATATTTCCAAAGGTGCTACTGACATGAAATTTTCACCAGATGTTGATAACAACACAATGAATCAGTACATACAAAGAAACCAAAACAAATAAGCTCAGAAATTAAGTTATGTGTAATAATGTGAAATGACACAGGGAAAAAGTATTGAACACATGAAGAAAGGGAGGTGCAAAAAGGCATGGAAAGCCAAGACAACAGCTTAAAACTATTAGTAATTAAAAAGCAATCCAACCCCCTGTCCGTGCACATTAATAACAGCTGGTTCAGTCCCAACGGATGGCCTACAAAAAGGTCTCATTGCCAAGGTGTCACACAAGACACATCTCATGATGGGTAAAAGCAAAGAGCTGTCTCAAGACCTTCGCAACCTAATTGTTCCAACACATAATGATGGCATTGGTTATAGGCACCATTCTAAGCTTCTGAATGTTCCAGTGAGCGCTGTTGGGGCCATAATACGGAAGTGGAAAGACAATCATTTCACCATAAATTTGCCTCAACCACTGCTCCTCGCAAGATTTCTGATAGAGGAGTTAAAAGAATAATCAGAAGAGTTGTCCAAGAGCTAAGGATCACTTGTGGAGAGCTTCAAAAAGACCTGCAGATAGCAGGTACTGTGTTCTCAAAGAAAACAGTAAGTAATGCACTCCACCACCATGGCCCGTATGCACGCTCACCACGCAAGACTCCATTACTGAAGAAAAAAAG